>NW_025228058.1:341704-370042 GCF_018294505.1 Triticum aestivum
CATATCCAAGGTAGTCATGTCCTCATCATCCTCCCCTTCTTGAAAATAAAGCCGTCCTCGGCGTTGCTTAATCTGAAATGTTGCTAACAAAAGAGACAAGGTGTACATGTTGTATAACATAAATAGAGGACTTTTTGAACACAACCTAAACATCTCCTTTTCCCTTATCTTCATATGTGGATTGTACAAATGTCCCATACACCTGCAATTAGACAAAACACAAAAGTGTGTGAAGTATTTTTGTTCTGGATAACATAAATAGACTATTGAATAGTTTGCATTAGAAATCACCTAACAAATATGCATGTATGCAATATTTTTGGTCGTATCCAAGGTAGTCATGTCCTCATCATGTCACTTCATAAATTTTGTCCAGAGGCTATTATAGGTGCTGCGTCACCTTTTTATTGGGCCAGGCCCATGTAATTTCGAAATACATAAGTATAGACTATTTTTAGAGTCCGTATGTGTGGGGAAACAAGAAATAGGGTTGATTTCGGACCCCTCCACCAAGGGTCACGAAATTCCCCCCTCTTCCTCCATATATACAGCCCTTAGGGCATCGTTTAGACTTCGGGTTTTATTTAGATTAAAAGTTTGCCATAGCTGCAACTTCGCGTACTTCGTTTGTGTTCAACGACCAGACAAAGGCGTCACAGAACCCCACCTTGATCAATAAAGCTTTCATCTTATATTCACAATATCCAGATTGCAATCTTAGTTTCTTGCTTGTTCTTTGTTTGCTCGCAGGAAACAGACCCTCGTGGTCAGGTTGATCGTGCTCCGGCGTGGTCAATAACCTCTCGGAGTTGGTTTAGCGATTGCTAAGGCGCGACGTCCTCGCATGTTCGTAGTCGGATCGTCAAAGTCGACTTCCACCAAAGCGATATCCATCATCTCATCGAAAGACGGGACACCTTTGCCTCTATCAAGTGGTATCAGATTTCCAGGTTGCTCGGTGAGATTTTACAGTTTTTCGTAGTTTAGATCGAGTCTGTTCTTCATACCTACAGTCCACGAAAAAGCCACAAAAAAATAGGGTTAGTTCATCATATCCGAACCAATCTGAGCCTTCGCATAATCTTTTTAGGGTTTTGCTTTGTTGAATTTGCGGTTGCATCGTCGTGTCTAGTTGCTGGTCTTAGAGTCTAGTCATTTAGAGTTTCGAGTTCTGGTCATAAGTTGTCACGCCGCCGCCGCACCATCATCATCGCCCTGCCATCTACCACCACCGCTTATCCGCCACCGCTTCGAATCCGTATCCATATACCACCACAGCTGTCTTATACCACCACCGCTGCCATCTACCACCATATATCCACCACCAATCCGAGTTCTTGTCATATTAGGTTTGTTTTCGAGATCCATCTAGATTCCGATTCGTGTTTCCTTGCCGGAGTAGGTTTCGGAAAAAAAAAGAGTCCGGACACCACCCTCCGTTTAGGCCCAAAATTTTTTGAAAACGCATTTTTCGAAAAAATTTCTGGCTATCCTATTTTTAGGTGTTTCTGAGTGTTTTGAGACAGGTGCCATTATAGAAAGTTTTTTTGACCCGTTTCCAGTTTTTTGGTCCGGGCAGTCGAAAAAAAAATTGGTCGAAAAAATTTCGTGCCCATCCTGTCAGTTTGACCTAGGAAGAGTTTTGAGACACTCGCCATTATAGTGATTTTTCGCAAAAAAAACAGCGCAAAAAAAAAACAGCGCAAAAAAAAGCGAAAAAAAATCCAGAGTGTGCTTTTCCCTTGTTTACGTGCCGCGCCGTGATTTTGTTGGTGTCTAGGCTCGCGTCTCTAGCACAGTCTAGCCTAGGACCAGCACAGTACCGTCGTTCAGCGTTTATTCAAGTTTGCATCTCTGAATTGATTATTGCTGAACCTTTTTGCTACCATATTATAAGCCTTCCCAGCTCCACATACATCTACGTCGTGCGTTTGACTCTCCCTAGTAATCGCTCTATCCAAGCTTTGAGAGTTTTTGACTACAACGGTTGCCGATCACCGCCTGCTGCTGGGTAAGAACTGGTAAGAATTTGAGATTTGCTTGACGGATTTGTGACACCCACCACCACCTCTTATTAGTAGTCTGTAGGATCATATTCTTGTGTGTTTCTATTGCTGCTAACCATGCCAGGATCACAAGCCGACGAGACTGACTGGGAGAACAAGACGAATAAGGATTTGCATGATAAATTTCAGCAAATGATGAGTGGACAGGTGCAAGATGTGCTAAACAGATTTGAAGAGGCCATGGAGAAGATAGATGGCATGGAGAAGACGTTCGAAACAAAGCTCGATAACAAGTTTAATGAATTGCTCGCGCGTCTTCCACCACCACCACCCGCTGCACCTAACGCACCTCTCCAACAACAACAACAACGACTACCTCCACGTCGCGAAACAGACCTCCGCCGAGCGAGCTGTGTTCCTCTTGCGTTTGGCCAAACTGTTGGTGCTGCTGTTGATACTTCTGTGGCTCATGCTGCTGATGCGGAGGAGGATGATTATGTGGGAGATTATGAGGATGAGGTTGATCAAAATCCGAACTACGTGCAGCCACCAGCACCACCACCAGCAGGTCGACCTCATGTATATATTCGTAATGGTAGGCCTGCACCACCACCTCAGGTACGAGATGATGTCCATATTCCTAAACTGAAATTGAATATTTCACCATTTGAGGGTAGATATGTTCCTGATATATATCTTGCTTAGGAGTTAGAAACTGAACAACGTTTTACATGTTTACAATATGCCGAGGAGAGATGGGTTGCTGCTGTTGTTTGTGCTTTCACTAGTTTTGCATGTGTCTGGTGGTCTGAACATTGTAGATTATATCCTATTCCAACTACTTGGGCTGCTTTGAAAACGGCTATGCGTACGCGTTGGGTTCCACCATATTATCAACGTGAATTGCTTCAAAAATTGCAGCGTTTAAGACAAGGAAAAAATTCTGTAGAAGAATATTATCAGGAATTACAAACTGGCATGATTAGATGTGGTATTGTTGAGGAGAATGAAGCTATGCTTGCACGTTTTCTGGGTGGATTAAATAGAGAGATTCAGACCATTCTAGACTATAAGGAGTATACTAATATCAATCGTTTATTCCATCTTGCTTGTAAAGCTGAACGTGAAGTGCAGGATCGACAAGCATTGGCGCGAACTAACTTTTCTGAAGGCCGACCTTCATCATGAACACCGCGTGCATCTTCTACTTCAACTGCACCAGCACCTCAATCAGGTGCCTCCTACAGCCGTGATACAAGAAAACAGGAACAACCACCATTATCTGCCAAGAGCGCACCTGCCGGGCCTGCACAGAGTTCTTCTTCTTCCAGGGCATCAACAGGGCACACAAGTGATATTATTTGTCGTCGTTGTAAGGGAGGAGGTCATTATGCGAGAGAATGCAAATCTCCACGTGTGATGATTGCTACCGAGGGTGGTGGATATGAGTCCGCTAGTGACTATGATGAGGAGACTTTGGCTCTTATTACACGTGAAGAACATGGTGGAGATGATTCTGATCATGAGACGCAATACATGGCTCCTGAAGACGTTGACAGGTATGAATGTTTAGTTGCTCAACGTGTTTTGAGTGTGCAGGTCACACAAGCTGAGCAAAATTAGAGGCACAATTTGTTCCATACCAAGGGAGTTGTGAAGGAACGTTCTGTGCGCGTCATAATAGACGGAGGGAGCTGCAACAACTTGGCTAGCATGGAGATGGTGGAGAAGCTTTCTCTCACCACAAGACCACATCCACATCCTTACTACATCCAATGGTTCAACAACAGCGGCAAGGTTAAGGTAACACGTACTGTTCGTGTGCATTTTAGTATCTCTACATATGCTGATTATGTTGATTGTGATGTGGTACCTATGCAAGCATGTTCCTTATTACTTGGTAGACCATGGCAATTTGATAAAAATTCTGTACACCATGGTAGAAACAATCACTATACTCTTGTTCATAAGGATAAAAATATTACTTTGCTTCCTATGACTCCTTACTTGTGTGCACCATATGCTCCCCATGAATCATAATGATATTGTTGTGCCATATACTACTATGCTCAATTTGTGTCCCCATCGTGTTATACACAATAACTATTCTTTCATGATGGATGACATGTTCTTATACCATGCATCAAATTTCTTTGATCGATGCTTATCTTGTGCTAACTCTCATGTGCACATACACATCATGATGGATGATGTGTACATGTACCACACACACAATTTCTTTCGTTTCTGTCTCTTTTGTGTAGGTACCCGTGAATTCTTGTCAACCTCGCAATCCAACGAGTTGAGAAAGCGACCTCTAGAGAGCAATGATGACTTGGGACCCCATGGATTGTCTTTCCCACCGCTCTCTTCGCTCAAAGACTTCGCGCATTTCTTCGACATGGCCCTCACTTGGCTATGTGGTATTGTCCATTATATATTATATGCCCATCTTGCCATGTTCACTTTGAATGATATGCTCATTCCTATGCTTTTGCCATGCATTTGTGACCCATGCTTTGCATTACACATGACGATTGATTCTAATACTTGTATGTGTATTTGCAAGCTTGGTGGAGATATCACTTGTCATTGCCATGTTTGCTTTGTGCCCCATGCCTATGATGATACTATGATCTTGCGTTGTGTTCGTGCTTGCGGTATGTCATGTGCATTGCCTATGCCTATTATTTGCTCTCATGACATGATTGCCATGATATACTCTAGTATGTTGCATCTTCACACTACTAGCTTGCACGACTTGATTACTATGTTTGCTTGCCTTGTTGCATCACCGATGATTCAAACTTGCTCGCTTCATGCGGTTGATGATAACCATCTACATGCTTTGCACGACATGATTGTTATTACTTCTTATCATATATCTCCATATGTTGCCTCTCTCATGCTAGATGATTTTCCATGTATTGAGCGCAACCATGATTTTAGTCTTGCTAATGAGATTGCCCCCATAGCATTCTCTCATATATTTGGAGATTTTGACATATTTTTTGTGAAGCATGCTTGTCTTCCTTCTTTGCACCATATACCTCATGCCATGAATATTGCCATTCTTGCATCATATTGTTCATGCACTTGTGCTTCTAATGGTTATGTGCAAGAGAAGAGAACCATCATGATGGATGATGTGTTTATCTACCATGTGCATATGTTCTTTGTTTTGTTGTGTGCATGTGTAGGATACTTGGACCTTGTGTCAACTTCCACATCACATGAGTTGACAGTTCGAGCTCCTGAGAGTGAACCACCTTCTACCACGACGACTCTACATCATACTTGCTTGTGCTTCTGCATTGTGAATGACGCACAAGGACATGCTTTCAAGGTGATATCCTCCTCTTTCGAGAAACACAAAACCATGAGCATGAATATTATGGATCATACTACTTGTGTTGCTTGCACCTTGAGACTTATTTGTCATCTTGGACCCCTTGATTGCGTAGATGTTAGTGATATTGCATTCATTCACGATCGCCACTTTGCCATGTATCATGATATATATGCCTTGTGTGTTGCATCCAATTCTTGGATTAGTTGCCCCTATGATATGCTTGGTTGCAACAATGTTAATTCTTCACATATGCCGTGTCCCATTGCTTGTCACATGATTGACTTGATTGCCTCACACATGATGAACAATTGCTCTTTCTATTGTGTTGAGTGCCACACGATATTCACTACACCCCATGCACATTATGCTTGGATTGTCTTGCACTTGACCCATGTGTTTAGACACTTCATTTTTTTGGTGTTGTGAATGATGCCTATGCCTACCATAGACCTTTCATTGAGCAATTTGTGAATGCTTGCTATGACCGTGAGGTTGATGCTTCTTCTCTTGTTACACATATTTGCATCACTACCTCACATTTACATGCTTGTTTCCATGATGTCCTTCTTTGTGCTCAATTTTTGTGCTTACATGCCATGTCACAATCCTTTGTCACACCATATGCTATGCTTGATGACAACACTTGTTGGGTGAATCACCTCTTGAATGCTTGGTTTTGCACTAACTCTAACCGCATTTGTTTTCCAAGTGTTTGTTCTCCTTGCTCCTTTTGAAGGAATCACAAGATGGTGTGACATTGGAGAGTGCCCATTTCAAGCTTCAAGATGACGAGAACTTGGTGATCGACCACTTCTACATGGAGACACCATCTCTTTCCCATGGTGATTTAGATTTCGATCCGAGGTCGGATCTTTCCCAAGGGGGGGGGGGATGATGCGGAGCATCCTACGGACATCACCATGTCAAGAGTTCATTCGGCAAGTGACACGTGCGACATCTACTTCACATACACAAAGGTGAATCATCTCCTTTACACGTGTTCACTTGACCCTCTCAAGGATGGTATACTACTTGACACTCCTCCCGTGTGCATGCATAGGTATTGTCTGAGCTTCATGAATGTCGAGGAGGAGTGCAAGCACCAAGGAACAACTACACCATCCGCGAGGGAAGCGTGGAAGAGAAGGAAGAAGAAGCATGGACAAGTTTCTGGAAAGCCCGGAACTTCCGGCCGCTGCCAGGAACTTTCGGCCACCGGAACCTCTAGCCATTCCGGAGCTTCCGGCCCTGCTGCACCGAAGCCATCCAAGAGTGTGCCAACTCTCTCGATAGGCCGGACCCTACCCAGACCTTCGCCCGGAACCTCCGGCGCCCGGACCTTCCGGCCGTCCCCGGAACTTCCGGCCCTGCCTGCGCGCAGAGACTCGGGCCAAGGCCCATGTACCCATTCGCCCCTCACTTACCCCTTCGTGGCTGCTACTATATATACTCATCCCCCTCCTCCATTCTAGGGTCAGTGTTAGTTTAGCTCATTTGAGAGATAGAGCTATGCTCATCCATATCGGATGTACTCCACGAGAGAGACCGCGGCCTCTATGGAGGAGATCCCTTTGGATTCAGGACCTCCTTTTGGAGAAGAACTCAAGACCTCCTCACGGAGAAGACCGGCTACCTATGTATCGTCCCTAGTTGATTGTGTATCGTGTACCTTCCTTTGTGTTCATGGTTCTAGCGCATGTGTGATCATACTTGTTGGTTTGAGTGTTCTCTTGTGTTCCCCTCGTGATTTTCCCCTCGTTTTCCTACTTGTGTTCTTCGCGGGATCCGCTCCTTTCGTGAAAGATCGGCCTATAGGGTTCTACCCTACATCATCTCTCGAAAGTCGACCAGTGTGAAGCAACTCCTAAGGCTACAGGAAGAGATCATTGTGATACTAAATGAGCTTGAGATGTACTTCCCGCCCGCATTCTTTGACGTCATGGTGCATCTGTGTGTCCATATTGTGGACGACATAATAGACCTGGGGCTGTCATTCCTGCACAACATGATGCCATTTGAGAGGATGAATGGGATCATCATAGGATTTGTTCGTAACATGTCCCGTTCGGATGGAAGCATCATCCGGAGCTATCTGACACAAGAGTGCATCCCTTTCTGCGAGAATTTTCTATATGGCGCACACCAGCCGCCTGGTGTTGGTGTTGGCTTGCCTGTTAACAAGCACGATGGGAGGCTCTAAGGAGAAGGTCACTCCAACGGTCGCAGGGAACTGCATGTGGCATGCTCAGATCGATGCAACGACTTTGACAAAGCAAACTTGGTAGTGCTACAACACCTAGAGGAGGTAGATCCTTTTGTGGCACTGCACAAAGAAATTATCGCAAAGAAGTATAGTGACCGGACGGGCTGCTATAGACAAGGAGAAGCAACACCAGCTTGCAGCCAAAAGCCCTACTTTTCCGATGAGGCCCAAGTGGGACACCCCTCTGATGCGGAGCATCCTACGATCATCCCTATGTACACTTCGACTACTCCCCAAGCCCCAAGAGGACATGCGATGAGACCTCGACCATACACCATTGGACACAAGGTGAACTCACTCCTCTTCGAACCGTCACTTTCCACATATGAGACATGGCTACTACCTCATGCATGGACCTTGCATATACTCAGGTACAACCGAGACGACCATGGAGGATCCAAGGACCAAGGCCATGCATGGAACAGGAGAAGGAAGAAGAAGCAAGGACAAGCTTCTGGAAAGCCCGGAACTTCCGGCCTCCGCCCGGAACTACCGGCCCCCGGACCTTCCGACCTTCCCGGAACCTCCGCTCCCGGAGTCCAGACCAGCCTCGAGCGTGCCAACTCTCTAAATAGCCCGGAACCCGGCCGAAACCTGCCCGAAACTTCCGGAGCCCGGAACTTCCGGCCCCACCCGGAACTTCCGGCCTGCCTGCGTGCAAAGACTCGAGCCAAGGGCCCATGTATCCCCCCTATCACTTACCCCTTCATGGGCTAGCACTATATATACTCCCCCACCTCCTCCTAGTTAGGGTAGCGTTGTGATAGCTCATTTGAGAGATAGAGGTTCGCTCATCCATATCGGATCTACTCCTTGAGAGAGACCGCGGCCCCTCTTCGGAGAATATCCACCTTGGATTCAAGACCCCTTTACGGGAAGATCCCCTTGTGGATTCAAGACCTCCTCACGGAGAAGAACCGGTTACCCTATGTATCGTCCTTTGTTGGATTTGGATCGTGTATCTCTTTGTGTTTCGAGGATCTAGCACATGTGTGACTATTTCTTGTTGGTTGAGTGATTCTCTCGTGTTTCCCCTCGTGATTTCCCGCGTTTCCCCCTCGTGTTCCTCGTGTTCTTCGTTGGATCCGCTCCTTTCGTGAAAGATCGGGCCACTAGGGTTCTACCCTACATCATCTTGGTATCTAGAGCCACGTTGATCACGATTTCGGAGCCTCCCCTCTTCGTTTTCTAGCCTATTTTTGTTGTGTTCTTCCCCAATTTCAAAAATCCCGACCAAAAATAGCCCCAATTTTTTTTGTGATTTGTTGGTTTGATGATGTTTTGTTGATTTGATCCATGGATTCATTGTGTCTCAAGTGGATCTAGCATTCCCTATCTTTTTCCCCATTTCTATCCATGAAATCTTCCCAATTTTGACCCTAAAAATCGAGTTTTCCGCCCACGTTCTCAGATCTGGAATTTAGGGTTCGTCCCGGAAGAAATTCCACGACCCCCGGAACTTCCGGACTCCCCCGGAACTTCCGTCCCAGGCCCAGAACTTCCGGGCTAAACAGAGAGTTTACCCAAAATCCCCCGCTTCCCCGAGACTTTTTCGACCCCCGGAACTTCCGGCCCTAGGCTCGGAACTTCCGGCCTAACCCGAAACATTACACAAAATTTCAGCATCAGCCTTCTTCACCATTTTCATCACAACTTTTCAGTCCGAACTCCGATTTGATTGTTCTTTGGCTCGTTTTGAAGCTATCGACGTGCCCGAGGACCTCACCTTGGTTTCACCACCTTTTGACACCATCAAATTTTGTGCATTTTGGCATCTTTGCCTAGGGCTTCCACCACATCATCCGCTACACCACCACAGACCTTCGCAACCTAACCAATTTTGTTCCCCATCGCATTAGTGGTTGCTTGAGGAGTGATTTGAGTCTCCTAAGGTGTCTAGGCTACTTAGGGACGATTGCTTCTTCATCAACCACCACCACTACTTCCGCATAGGCTTGACCAATATACATTCCCGCCACCCCAACTTAACCCAATTTTGGTTGTGTTGTGAGTTGTGTCTCCTAAGGTGTTTCAGCTACTTAGGGACCATGCTTCCAACTCCGACACCGTGTATAGTCCACCACCTTACCCTCCATTTCCGCATTGCCTACTCGCATAACCCATCATTGCATTGTCGTAATCCCATTGAGCTTCCGCAACACCACCACCGCATCCCGCTACCACCATTTTGACATTTGAGATTTTGAGTTCGCGATTTTTTCGTTTCCTAAGGTGTTTCGGCTACTTAGGGACGAGTCTCCATCATCTTGGTATCTCCATCAATATCACCGCCACTCATCATCGACAAGGACGGTAACCTCCATATCATCTTGGTATCGTGGTATCCCTCCATTGTATATTCCCTTGCCATTGCATTGATAACCCCTAGCCCATTTTGCGTCACTTGCCTATTGAGACTAGCCATTTGAGTATTGCCGGCAACGATACTTGCACACATTAGTGATCATCGAGCTACACCTCCCATTGCATACATACCATACAATAGGTATCATCTTGTTATCATATCATCTCGTGTGCCTCAAGTTTGTTCCCGCATATACACAATAGCTATCTTGGTTTGTGCATTGTGCAAAAGTGGCCATACAAAAAAAGAGAATAAAGCTTTTAAGCAAAGAAAAAGAGTGAACAAAGAGCTTGTAAGCAAGTGCCATAGCATCATACCACATTGTCATATAAGATCATCTTGGATCATAACACCGGGAACCATATATACATAGCATACTTGGGATAGAAGTTGTTGCATTTTTGTCTCCTATAGGTTGTGCACAAGTGTCGTATCCGCCTATTGAGCAATCATGCTAGCGTCTCTCTAGAGTTGTGCAACAAGAGCATTTTCCATGGATTCCACATTTTGAGCTCATTCCTTGGTTGCACGGCCCCATTTATCTATCCGTGTGTGTGTTTCCGTGTGACACATATTGCTGTTGGTCTACTTGTTTCACTTGCGAATTTGTGAATCTCTTTCAATATTATTGACCCTTGCTAACATTTTACATCAATTTTTTGTGCCACTATCCTCACCGAGCTCCACCATAAGCCTTATTTGTGTAGGTGTGAGAAACCGACAAGAATTGGTACCAGTTGTGCTATTTCCTTGTCCACATTGGAGTGATCATTGATCCACTTTCAACTTCGGTCAAGGTACATTTGGTATTCGTTCTTCTCTTTCTACCACTCACATTTTTCTCTTGGAGTGATGGATAGGCAAGGCATTTCATCTCCGGTCTTCCACAACAACGACGGCATGAACAACTACATCACCAAAGCGTTAATCCTCGATCTACAACGACAAATGCAAGGCGCACAATCAAGATTGAGAGAGCGCATCGAGAACCTCTCCACCGACATTCGTCACTCTGAAGCAAGGAAAAGGGACTACATCGACAACAAGCTTTCTGCACAAAAGTTGGATCAAGATGCAAGGATGGAGGAGATTCGGGCCTTGATCAAGTCTACTTCCCCTTCATCATCCTCAAGGCGGCGACATTCAAGTCATAAGTCTTCGGAGCACAAACAAGATGTACGCGCAAGTCGTCCACGTCCACATCTCCATGGCGACCACCATCACGTTCGTGATCAACCTCGTCATGAAGGGCAAGTCACCTCCAAGCAACATGTCCACGATGAAGAAAAATGACATCTACGACAAGCTCAAGTGCGACAACGCCAACATCATCATGACGATGCTCACCAAGCGCAAATGCACAAGTCCCAACAAGCCCTACTTCACGCCAAGTCCAAGCTTCATGAGCATAAGAGAAGACCGCGAGACAAGCACCACCAAGACGGAGCTACGGCTACAACAACCACTTCAGCATCTTCGCCAAGTGCTATCAAGGCATCTTCGCCTTTGGATGTACGGCATCTTCGCCTACACCCCACGAGTTCACCTACATCGACATCTTCAACAACGAGGCGACCACCTATGAGCGAGGGCGACACTTCCATCTTCAGAATCCCCTCAAGGAAGATGGCCGAGTATGGGACATTCCCTTCGGTCATGGAGACGAGCTATGAGGTGCCACATCATATGGGCCTCCAACAACAAGACGGCGACAAAAAGGTTGAACAAGGGCCATTCCCTTCGACCATGGCGACAAGCACGAACCTCTTCAACAACATGAAGACGGCGCCCATATTGGACTCATACTTCGAGTCAAGCTACAAGACCGCTCATGAGACCTTCTCTTTGGTCTTCAAGGAGAGTGATGATGTGCCATCTTCGGCCTTCATCCACGGCTACGACCACGACATGATTGAGCATGGAGACATTTGCACCAACATCTCTCTGACAACGACATGTGACGGGATGCCCCAATTGCCATGTGAGCAGAGCCACCACCACATGAGTGACATGAGTGACTCCACCACACGTGACATTGAGAGCAGTTCCTATGAGAGGATGAGTGTGACCACCACTAGCCCCACACTTGAGAGCATGTCACACATCCTATGTGAGGCTGAGAGCCATTTGAGTGACTCCACCAACCATATGAGTGAGAGCATCCGAGAGGGAGTGAGTGAGCCACAACACTTAGTGAGTGAGGTAGTTGACACGGCATGTGAGGCCACTTTGATTTCTAACGACTTAACCTCTACTCCTAGTGTGTTTTATTCTCTGGTGCTAGGTCTCCTACATGACGACACGCCTATCCTCGACGAGTCCATACCTCCAATGGAGATGATCATGGCCATGGTGGACGATGCTACACCCCCCACATGGTTCCATCATGATGAAGATTACCACGACTTATTCTTCGACACCTCGCCTACAACACATGAGAGACTCTCCAAAGGTAACATAGGTGATGGTGCTTCTCTTGTCCCACTAGTGGACTATCTTACCAATGATTGCTTCCATGATGTTGATCCACCTATTGCCATGCTTCATGCTAGTGCGACTTCTTCATGTCATGACTTACCAATTTATGATGACTATGATGATGATCATGTTGATTTGCCTAGTTGTGATGCTATGCTCCATAGGATATCATGTGAAAATTCTTTTGGTCACATCATGTTTGACAATCCATTAACCTTGTCATATGCTATGAGTGAGATATCCTGATAGAGGCAAAGGTGTCCCGTCTTTCGATGAGATGGTGGATTTCGCTTTGGTGGAAGTCGACTTTGACGATCCGACTATGAGCGTGCGAGGACGTCGCGCCTTAGCAATCGCTAAACCAACTCCGAGAGGTTATTGACCACGCCGGAGCACGATCAACCTGACCACGAGGGTCTGTTTCGTGCGAGCAAACAAAGAACAAGCAAGAAACTAAGATTGCAATATGGATATTGCGAATATAAGATGAAAGCTTTATTGATCAAGGTGGGGTTCTGTGACGCCTTTGTCTGGTCGTTGAACACAAACGAAGTACGCGAAGTTGCAGCTATGGCGAACTTTTAATCTAAACAAAACCCACAGTCTAAACGATGCCCTAAGGGCTGTATATATGGAGGAAGAGGGGGGAATTTCGTGGCCCTTGGTGGAGGGGTCCGAAATCAACCCTATCTCTTGTTTCCCCACGCATACGGACTCTAAAAATAGCCTATACTTATGTATTTCGAAATTACATGGGCCTGGCCCAATAATAAGGTGACGCAGCACCTAAAATAGCCTCGGGACGAAATTTATGAAGTGGCATCTTGTATATTTCGTCCAAGGCTTCATGATAGAGGCAAAGGTGTCCCGTCTTTCGATGAGATGATGGATATCGCTTTGGTGGAAGTCGACTTTGACGATCCGACTATGAACGTGTGAGGACGTCGCGCCTTAGCCATCGCTAAACCAACTCCGAGAGGTTATTGACCACGCCGGAGCACGATCAACCTGACCACGAGGGTCTGTTTCCTGCGAGCAAACGAAGAACAAGCAAGAAACTAAGATTGCAATCTGGATATTGCGAATATAAGATGAAAGCTTTATTGATCAAGGTGGGGTTCTGTGACGCCTTTGTCTGGTCGTTGAACACAAACGAAGTACGCGAAGTTGCAGCTATGGCGAACTTTTAATCTAAACAAAACCCAAAGTCTAAACGATGCCCTAAGGGCTGTATATATGGAGGAAGAGGGGGGAATTTCGTGGCCCTTGGTGGAGGGGTCCGAAATCAACCCTATCTCTTGTTTCCCCACACATACGGACTCTAAAAATAGCCTATACTTATATATTTCGAAATTACATGGGCCTGGCCCAATAATAAGGTGACGCAGCACCTAAAATAGCCTCGGGACGAAATTTATGAAGTGACATCTTGTATATTTCGTCCAAGGCTTCATGCACCCATTATGGTGGCTTCAAAGTCCTGAAATCATCACTTGTAACTCCGTTCTTGTTCCCCTTGCGCATGCCATCATCTCCATGCTTGTTCTTGCTCCAATGTTCATCCTTCTCCCAGCTAGGCCCTTCATTTGTAAGCAAAACAAATGTATCCAATTTAGGCAGCATCATATTCTCATGAACATTAGAATCATTACCAAGAAACGAAAGTACCTGGTAATTTAGTTGGCGTGCACGAGCTCTAGTAATTGGTCCAGTATGTATAACAGCAGGGGCTGTGGGTGTAACAATTGTATTGATGTCCTCATCATCCTCCCCTTCTTGAAATGAAGTCGTCCTCGACGGAAGTTCATCTTCCTCACCCAAATAAGGCTTCAAATCTGCAATGTTAAAAGTGGGACTAACCCCAAAATCTGCAGGCAGCTCAAGTTTATATGCATTATCATTTATTTTCTCTAACACCTTAAAGGGACCATCAGCACGTGGCATTAACTTTGATTTGCGCAAATCAGGAAATCTATCCTTACGCAAATGTAACCAAACAAGATCTCCAGGTGCAAACACAACATGTTTTCTACCCTTATCTCCAGCAAGTTTATATTTAGCATCAAAATTAACCTTCTCCGAAGATGGAAGAGGCAACAAATCAATAGGTGCATGAGGTAGGAAACCATAGACAACTTCAAAAGGGCACATCTTAGTAGTAGAATGCGATGAACGATTATAAGCAAATTCAATATGAGGCAAGCATTCCTCCCACATTTTCTTATTATTCTTCAAAACAGCCCTAAGCATAGTAGACAACGTTCTATTGACTACTTCAGTTTGTCCATCAGTTTGGGGGTGACAAGTAGTACTAAAAAGCAGTTTAGTCCCCAACTTAGCCCATAAACATCTCCAAAAGTGGCTAAGAAATTTAGTATCACGATCTGAAACAATAGTATTTGGCACACCATGCAAGCGAATAATTTCACGAAAGAACAAATCAGCAACATTAACAGCATCATCGCTTTTATGACATGGTATAAAGTGTGCCATTTTCGAGAATCTATCCACGACAACAAATATGCTATCCCTCCCATTCTTTGTTCGAGGTAAACCTAAAACAAAGTCCATAGATATATCCTCCCAAGGAACACTAGGTACAGGCAAAGGCATATATAAACCATGAGGATTGAGGCGTGACTTAGCTTTTTGACATGTAGTGCAGCGAGCAATAAAACGCTCAACATCCCGTCTCATCTTTGGCCAAAAGAAATGTGTAGCAAGTACGTCCTCCGTCTTCTTCACGCCAAAGTGTCCCATTAATCCTCCTCCATGCGCCTCCTGTAACAACAAAAGACGAACGGAGCTAGCTGGAATGCATAGCTTGTTAGCACGAAACACAAATCCATCGTTAACAACAAACTTGTTCCACATTCTTCCTTCTTTACAATTATGCATTACATCTTTAAAATCAGCATCATGCACATATTGATCTTTGATGGTCTCCAAACCAAATATTTTGAAGTCAAGTTGTGAAAGCATAGTATAGCGACGAGACAAAGCATCAGCAATAACATTTTCTTTTCCCTTCTTGTGTTTAATGACATAAGGGAAAGTCTCAATGAATTCAACCCATTTAGCATGTCTACGATTCAGTTTAGCTTTACTTTTAATATGTTTCAATGATTCATGATCAGAATGTATAACAAATTCTTTGGGCCATAAATAATGTTGCCATGTTTCTAAAGTCCGAACAAGAGCATATAATTCCTTATCATAAGTAGAATAATTCACACTAGGCCCACTCAATTTTTCAGAAAAGTATGCAACAGGTTTGCCATCTTGTAATAACACACCTCCTAATCCAATTCCACTAGCATCACATTCAAGCTCAAAAGTCTTATTAAAATCAGGAAGTTGGAGTAAAGGAGCATGTGTCAACTTATCTTTCAATACCGTGAAGGCTTCTTCCTGTGCGGTACCCCAAAGAAAAGGCACATCTTTCTTTGTAAGCTCATTGAGAGGTGCAGCAATGGTGCTGAAATCTCTCACAAAACGCCTATAGAATCGAGCGAGGCCAAGAAAACTCCTCACTTGTGTGACCGTTTTGGGCTGCGGCCAACTCTCAATAGCTTCAATCTTGGCTTTATCAACTTCAATTCCCTGTGGAGTAACAACATAGCCAAGAAAAGATACTCGGTCGGTGCAAAAGGTGCACTTCCCAAGGTTACCAAACAAACGTGCATCACGTAGAGCAATAAAAACAGCACGTAAATGTTCCAAATGTTCTTCCAAAGATTTGCTATAAATCAATATGTCATCAAAGTAAACTACCACAAATCGTCCAATGAAAGCACGTAAAACTTCGTTCATTAATCTCATGAAAGTACTAGGTGCATTAGTTAACCCAAAAGGCATGACTAACCACTCATATAATCCAAACTTAGTTTTAAATGCTGTTTTCCATTCATCTCCCAATTTCATACAAATTTGATGGTAGCCACTACGCAAATCAACTTTGGAGAATATTGTAGAGCCACTCAATTCATCAAGCATATCATCTAGCCTAGGAATAGGATGACGATAACGAATAGTAATATTATTAATGCCTCTACAATCAACACACATATGTGATGTACCATCCTTTTTCGGCACTAGAATAATAGGAACAGCACAAGGACTAAGGGATTCGCGTATATAACCTTTGTCGAGAAGCTCTTGTACTTGACGCATAATCTCCTTCGTCTCCTCTGGATTGTTACGGTATGGTGCACGGTTTGGCAGTGAAGCACCGGGAATTAAGTCAATCTGATGCTCAATCCCTCGAATAGGCGGTAATCCCGGTGGCACGTCTTGTGGAGAAACGTCAGCGAACTCCTGCAAAATGTTAGTGACAGCAGGAGGCAAAGAGGAAGGCACGTCCTCGAATGAAAATAATGCCTCTTTGCACACAAAAGCATAGCAAACAGATTTGCTGAAATCTAGCTCATCAATATCAGATTTGGTGGCAAATAAACATGCACTTTTCAATTTAATTTCAGAAGCAACACTAGATGGTTTATTATTAGGCTTCATTTGTTGCTCAAATTCTTTTGCCACAATCTGATTTTCACTCTTATTCTTCTCCTGTTGTGCTTTATTAGCTCTATTAATATCATCTTTCAAAATGGAATCAGGAGTCATAGGAAGCAAAGTAATATTTTTATCCTTATGAACAAGAGTATAGTGATTGTTTCTACCATGGTGTACAGAATTTTTATCAAATTGCCATGGTCTACCAAGTAATAAGGAACATGCTTGCATAGGTACCACATCACAATCAACATAATCAGCATATGTAGAGATACTAAAATGCACACGAACAGTACGTGTTACCTTAACCTTGCCACTGTTGTTGAACCATTGGATGTAGTAAGGATGTGGATGTGGTCTTGTGGTGAGAGATAGCTTCTCCACCATCTCCATGCTAGCCAAGTTGTTGCAGCTCCCTCCGTCTATGATGACGCGCACAGAACGTTCCTTCACAACTCCCTTGGTATGGAACAAATTGTGCCTCTGATTTTGCTCAGCTTGTGTGACCTGCACACTCAAAACACGTTGAGCAACTAAACATTCATACCTGTCAGCGTCTTCAGGAACCATGTATTGCGTCTCATGATCAGAATCATCTCCACCATGTTCTTCACGTGTAACAAGAGCCAAAGTCTCCTCATCATAGTCACTAGCGGACTCATATCCACCATCCGCGGTAGCAATCATCACACGCGGAGATTTGCATTCTCTCGCATAATGACCTCCTCCCTTACAACGACGACAAATAATATCACTTGTGTGCCCTGTTGATGCCATGGAAGAAGAAGAACGCTGTGCAGGCCCCGCAGGTGCGCTCTTGGCAAATAATGGTGGTTGTGCCTGTTTTCTTGTATCACGGCTGGAGGTGGCACCGGATGGAGGTGCTGGTGCAGTTGAAGTAGAAGATGCACGTGGTGTCCATGATGAAGGTCGGCCTGCAGAAAAGTTAGTTCGCCCCAATGCTTGTCGATCCTGCACTTCACGTTCAGCTTTACAAGCAAGATGGAATAAACGAGTGATATTAGTATACTCCTTATAGTCTAGAATGGTCTGAATCTCTCTATTTAATCCACCCAGAAAACGTGCAAGCATAGCTTCATTCTCCTCAACAATACCACATCTAATCATGCCAGTTTGTAATTCCTGATAATATTCTTCTACAGAATTTTTTCCTTGTCTTAAACGCTGCAATTTTTGAAGCAATTCACGTTGATAATATGGTGGAACCCAACGCGTACGCATAGCAGTTTTCAAAGCAGCCCAAGTAGTTGGAATAGGATATAATCTACAATGTTCGGACCACCATACACATGCAAAACTAGTGAAAGCACAAACAGCAGCAGCAACTCGTCTCTCCTCAGGATATTGTAAACATGTAAATCGTTGTTCAGTTTCTAACTCCCAAGTGAGATATATATCAGGAACATATCTACCCTCAAATGGTGGAATATTCAATTTCAGTTTAGGAATATGGACATCATCTCGTACCTGAGGTGGTGGTGCAGGCCTACCATTACGAATATATACCTGAGGTCGACCTGCTGGTGGTGGTGCTGGTGGCTGCTCGTAGATCTGATTTTGATCAACCTCATCCTCATAATCGCCCGCATACTCATCATCCTCCTGGGTACCAGCAGGAGCAGTAGCAGGAGCCAAAGAAACACCAACAGCAGAACCAGCGGCACCAGAATTTTGTCCTGGCACAATAGGAACACGCTGTGCTCGTCCATACTGATTCGGAAGGGGGCGTAGTTGTTGTTGTTGCAGAGGTGCGACAGGTGCAGCCGGTGGTGGAAGACGCGCAAGCAGTTCATTAAATCTGTTATCGAGCTTTGTTTCGAACGTCTTCTCAAGGCCAGTGATCTTCTCCATGGCCTCTTCAAAATTGTTCAGCACATCTTGTACCTGTTCAGTCATCATTTGCTGAAACTTATCATGAAGCTCCTTGTTCGATAAGTTCTCCCAGTCAATCTCGTCGGCTTGTGATCCTGGCATGGTTAGCAGCAATAGAAACACACAAGAATATGATCCTACAGACTACTAAGAAGTGGTGGTGGTGTATCACAAATCCGTCAAGCAAATCTCAAATTCTTACCAGTTCTTACCCAGCAGCAGGCGGTGATCGGCAACCCTTGTAGTCAAAAACTCTCAAAGCTTGGATAGAGCGATTACCAGGGAGAGTCAAACACACGACGTAGATGTATGTGGAGCTGGGAAGGCTTATAGTATGGTAGCAAAAAGGGTCAGCAATAATCAATTCAGAGATGCAAAGTTGAATAAACGCTCAACGACGGTACTGTGCTGGTCCTAGGCTAGACTGTGCTAGAGACGCGAGCCTAGAACACCAACAAAATCACGGCGCGGCACGTAAACAAGGGAAAAGCACACTCTAAAATTTTTTTTTCGCTCTTTTTTTTTTGCGAAAAATCACTATAATGGCGAGTGTCTCAAAACTCTTCTTAGCTCAAACTGACAGGATGGGCACGAAATTTTTTCGACCAATTTTTTTTTTGACTGCCCGGACCCAAAAACTGGAAACGGGTCAAAAAAAACTTCCTATAATGGCACCTGTCTCAAAACACTCAGAAACACCTAAAAATAGGATAGCCAGAAAATTTTTCGAAAAATGCGTTTTCGAAAAAAAAATTCGCTCTTTTTTTTTCCGAAACCTACTCCGGCAAGGAAACACGAATCGGAAACTAGATGGATCTCGAAAACAAACCTAATAAGCAAGGAACTCGGATTGGTGGTGGATATATGGTGGTGGTATATGGCAGCGGTGGTGGTAGCGGTGGTAGTATATGGATATGGATATGAATCGGTGGTGGTATATGAATCGGTGGTGGTATATGGATACGGATTCGGAGCGGTGGCGGATAAGCGGTGGTGGTAGATGGCAGGGGCGATGATGATGGTGCGGCGGCGGCGTGACAACTTATGACCAGAACTCGAAACTCTAAAAGACTAGACTCTAAGACCAGCAACTAGACACGACGATGCAACCGCAAATTCAACAAAGCAAAACCCTAAAAAGATTATGCAAAGGCTCAGATTGGTTCGGATATGATGAACTAACCCTAATGGGTGCATGAAGTGATGAGGACATCAATACAATTGTTACACCCACAGCCCTTGCTGCTATACATACAGGACCAATTACTAGAGCTCGTGCACGCCAACTAAATTACCAGGTACTTTCGTTTCTTGGTAATGATTTTAATGTTCATGAGAATATGATGCTGCCTAAATTGGATACATTTATTTTGCTTACAAATGAAGGGCCTAGCTTGGAGAAGGATGAACATTGGTGATGAGGACATCAATACCATTGTTACACCCACAGCCCTACTGCTACATATACGGGACCAATTACTAGAGCTCGCACACGCCAATTAAATTATCAGGTACTTTCGTTTCTTGGTAATGATCCTAATGTTCATGAGAATATGATGCTGCCTAAATTGGATACATTCGTTTTGCTTACAAATGAAGGGCCTAGCTTGGAGAAGGATGAACATTGGAGCAAGAACAAGCATGGAGATGATGCCATGCGCAAGGGGAACAAGAACGGAGTTACAAGTGACGATTTCAGGACTTTGAAGCCACCATAATGGGTGCATGAAGCCTTGGACGAAATATACAAGATGCCACTTCATAAATTTCGTCTCGAGGCTATTATAGGTGATGCGTCACCTTTTTATTGGGCCAGGCCCATGTAATTTCGAAATACATAAGTATAGGCTATTTTTAGAGTCCGTATGTGTGGGGAAACAAGAGATAGGGTTGCTTTCGGACCCCTCCACCAAGGGCCACGAAATTCCCCCTCTCTTCCTCCATATATACAGCCCTTAGGGCACCGTTTAGACTTTGGGTTTTGTTTAGATTAAAAGTTCGCCATAGCTACAACTTCGCGTACTTCGTTTGTGTTCAACGACCAGACAAAGGCGTCACAGAACCCCACCTTGATCAATAAAGCTTTCATCTTATATTCGCAATATCCAGATTGCAATCTCAGTTTCTTGCTTGTTCTTCGTTTGCTTGCAGGTAACAGACCCTCGTGGTCAGGTTGATCGTGCTCCGGCGTGGTCAATAACCTCTCGGAGTTGGTTTAGCGATTGCTAAGGCGCGACGTCCTCGCACGTTCGTAGTCGGATCGTCAAAGTCGACTGCCACCAAAGCGATATCCATCATCTCATCGAAAGACGGGACACCTTTGCCTCTATCAAGTGGTATCAGATTTCCAGGTTGCTCGGTGAGATTTTACAGTTTTTCGTAGTTTAGATCGAGTCTGTTCTTCATACCTATAGTCCACGAAAAAGCCAAAAAAAAATTAGGGTTAGTTCATCCCATCCGAACCAATCTGAGCCTTGCATAATCTTTTCTGTATTTGCTTTGTTGAATTTGCGGTTGCATCGTCGTGTCCAGTTGCTGGTCTTAGCGTCTAGTCTTTTAGAGTTTCGAGTTCTGTTCGCAGGTTGTCACGTCGCCGCTGCCATATATCACAACCGCATCATCATCGTCGCTGTTGCCATATACCACCACCACATATTCACCGCCAATCCGAATCCATATACGCCACCACATATCCGCCGCCATCACGCCAATTCGAGTTCACCTGCAACATATATCCGCCACCTGTCCGTGTTCCACCAGATTCATCTCCGCCACCAGTCCGAGTTCCACCAGATTCATCTCCGCCACCAGTCCTAGTCCGAGTCCAGTAATTGTTGCATTGTTCTCGATTTCCAGATCACGCGATACTCCGAGTCGTGACAGAGAAGGACTCCCCAACTTCCGAGCCATCCGCAGAAGAAAAATAGTTCCAATTTCAAAAAAAAACTAAGTCTGGAAAATTCTGGCTAGGCAGTTTTGAGACCATTTGTAGACTTTTTCGAAAAAAATTTGTTGCGGAGCAAAAAAAAAAGAGCAAAAAAAAAGAGGAAAAAAAATTCGGAGTGTGCTCCTCCCTTGTTTACGTGCCGCGCCGTGATTTTGTTGGTGTTCTAGGCTCGCGTCTCTAGCACAGTCTAGCCTAGGACCAGCACAGTACCGTCGTTGAGCGTTTATTCAACTTTGCATCTCTGAATTGATTATTGCTGACCCTTTTTGCTACCATATTATAAGCCTTCCCAGCTCCACATACATCTACGTCGTGCGTTTGACTCTCCCTGGTAATCGCTCTATCCAAGCTTTGAGAGTTTTGACTACAACGGTTGCCGGTCACCGCCTGTTGCTGGGTAAGAACTGGTAAGAATTTGAGTTTTGCTTGACGGATTTGTGACACCCACCACCACCACTTGTTCGTAGTCTGTAGGATCATATTCTTGTGTGTTTCTATTGCTGCTAACCATGCCAGGATCACAAGCCGACGAGATTGACTGGGAGAATTTATCGAACAAGGAGCTTCATGATAAGTTTCAGCAAATGATGACTGAACAGGTGCAAGATGTGCTGAACAATTTTGAAGAGGCATTGGAGAAGATCACTGGCCTTGAGAAGACGTTCGAAACAAAGCTCGATAACAAGTTTAATGAATTGCTCGCGCGTCTTCCACCACCACCACCCGCCGCACCTAACACACCTCTCCAACAACAACAACAACGACTACCTCCACATCGCGAAACAGACCTCTGCCGAGCAAGCCGTGTTCCTCTTGCGTTTGGCCAAACTGTTGGTGCTGCTGTTGATACTTCTGTGGCTCCTGCTGCTGATGCGGAGGAGGATGATTATGTGGGAGATTATGAGGATGAGGTTGATCAAAATCAGCACTACGTGCAGCCACATGTACCACCACCAGCAGGTCGACCTCAGGTATATATTCGTAATGGTAGGCCTGCACCACCACCTCAGGTACGAGATGATGTCCATATTCCTAAACTGAAATTGAATATTCCACCATTTGAGGGTAGATATGTTCTTGATATATATCTTACTTGGGAGTTAGAAACTGAACAACGATTTACATGTTTACAATATCCTGAGGAGAGACGAGTTGCTGCTGCTGTTTGTGCTTTCACTAGTTTTGCATGTGTATGGTGGTCTGAACATTGTAGATTATATCCTATTCCAACTACTTGGGCTGCTTTGAAAACTACTATGCGTACGCGTTGGGTTCCACCATATTATCAACGTGAATTGCTTCAAAAATTGCAGCGTTTAAGACAAGGGAAAAATTCTGTAGAAGAATATTATCAGGAATTACAAACTGGCATGATTAGATGTGGTATTGTTGAGGAGAATGAAGTTATGCTTGCACGTTTTCTGGGTGGATTAAATAGAGAGATTCAGACCTTTCTAGACTATAAGGAGTATACTAACATCACTTGTTTATTCCATCTTGCTTGTAAAGCTGAACGTGAAGTGCAGGATCGACAAGCATTGGGGCGAACTAACTTTTCTGCAGGACGACCTTCATCATGGACACCACGTGCATCTTCTACTTCAACTGCACCAGCACCTCCATCCGGTGCCACCTCCAGCCGTGATACAAGAAAACAGGCACAACCACCATTATCTGCCAAGAGCGCACCTGCGGGGCCTGCACAGCGTTGTTCTTCTTCCATGGCATCAACAGGGCACACAAGTGATATTATTTGTCGTCGTTGTAAGGGAGGAGGTCATTATGCGAGAGAATGCAAATCTCCGCGTGTGATGATTGCTACCGCGGATGGTGGATATGAGTCCTGATAGAGGCGAAGGTGTCCCGTCTTTCGATGAGATGATGGATATCGCTTTGGTGGAAGTCGACTTTGACGATCCGACTACGAACGTGCAAGGACGTCGCGCCTTAGCAATCGCTAAACCAACTCCGAGAGGTTATTGACCACGCCGGAGCACGATCAACCTGACCACGAGGGTCTGTTTCCTGCGAGCAAACGAAGAACAAGCAAGAAACTAAGATTGCAATCTGGATATTGCGTATATAAGATGAAAGCTTTATTGATGAAGGTGGGGTTCTGTGACGCCTTTGTCTGGTCGTTGAACACAAACGAAGTACGCGAAGTTGCAGCTATGGCGAACTTTTAATCTAAACAAAACCCAAAGTCTAAACGGTGCCCTAAGGGCTGTATATATGGAGGAAGAGAGGGGGAATTTCGTGGCCCTTGGTGGAGGGGTCCGAAATCAACCCTATCTCTTGTTTCCCAACACATACGGACTCTAAAAATAGCCTATACTTATGTATTTCGAAATTCCATGGGCCTGGCCCAATAAAAAGGTGACGCAGCACCTATAATAGCCTCGAGACGAAATTTATGAAGTGGCATCTTGTATATTTCGTCCAAGGCTTCATGCACCCATTATGATGGCTTCAAAGTCCTGAAATCGTCACTTGTAACTCCGTTCTTGTTCCCCTTGCGCATGGCATCATCTCCATGCTTGTTCTTGCTCCAATGTTCATCCTTCTCCAAGCTAGGCCCTTCATTTGTAAGCAAAACAAATGTATCCAATTTAGGCAGCATCATATTCTCATGAACATTAGAATCATTACCAAGAAACGAAAGTACCTGATAATTTAATTGGCGTGCGCGAGCTCTAGTAATTGGTCCCGTATATGTAGTAGTAGGGGCTGTGGGTGTAACAATGGTATTGATGTCCTCATCATCCTCCCCTTCTTGAAATGAAGTCGTCCTCGACGGAAACTCATCTTCCTCACCCAAATAAGGCTTCAAATATGCAATGTTAAAAGTGGGACTAACCCCAAAATCTGCAGGCAGCTCAAGTTTATATGCATTATCATTTATTTTCTCTAACACCTTAAAGGGACCATCAGCACGTGGCATTAACTTTGATTTGCGCAAATCAGGAAATCTATCCTTACGCAAATGTAACCAAACAAGATCTCCAGGTGCAAACACAACATGTTTTCTACCCTTATCTCCAGCAAGTTTATATTTAGCATTCATACGCTCAATGTTTTCCTTAGTTAACTCATGCATTTTTAAAATCAATTCAGCATGTTGTTTAGCATCAAAATTAACCTTCTCCGAAGATGGAAGAGGCAACAAATCAATAGGTGCACGAGGTAGGAAACCATACACAACTTCAAAAGGGCACATCTTAGTAGTAGAATGCAATGAACGATTATAAGCAAATTCAATATGAGGCAAGCATTCCTCCCACAATTTCTTATTATTCTTGAAAACAGCCCTAAGCATAGTAGACAATGTTCTATTGACTACTTCAGTTTGTCCATCAGTTTGGGGGTGACAAGTAGTACTAAAAAGCAGTTTAGTCCCCAACTTAGCCCATAAACATCTCCAAAAGTGGCTAAGAAATTTAGTATCACGATCTGAAACAATAGTATTTGGCACACCATGCAAGCGAATAATTTCACGAAAGAACAAATCAGCAACATTAACAGCATCATCGCTTTTATGACATGGTATAAAGTGTGCCATTTTCGAGAATCTATCCACGACAACAAATATGCTATCCCTCCCCTTCTTTGTTCGAGGTAAACCTAAAACAAAGTCCATAGATATATCCTCCCAAGGAACACTAGGTACAGGCAAAGGCATATATAAACCATGAGGATTGAGTCGTGACTTAGCTTTTTGACATGTAGTGCATCGAGCAATAAAACGCTCAACATCCCGTCTCATCTTTGGACAAAAGAAATGTGTAGCAAGTACGTCCTCCGTCTTCTTCACGCCAAAGTGTCCCATTAATCCTCCTCCATGCGCCTCCTGCAACAACAAAAGACGAACGGAGCTAGCTGGAATGCATAGCTTGTAAGCACGAAACACAAATCCATCGTCAACGACGAACTTGTTCCACATTCTTCCTTCTTTACAATTCTGCATTACATCTTTAAAATCAGCATCATGCACATATTGATCTTTGATGGTCTCCAAACCAAATATTTTGAAGTCAAGTTGTGAAAGCATAGTATAGCGGCGAGACAATGCATCAGCAATAACATTTTCTTTCCCCTTCTTGTGTTTAATGACATAAGGAAAAGTCTCAATGAATTCAACCCATTTAGCATGTCTACGATTCAGTTTAGCTTGACTTTTAATATGTTTCAAAGATTCATGATCAGAATGTATAACAAATTCTTTGGGCCATAAATAATGTTGCCATGTTTCTAAAGTCCGAACAAGAGCATATAATTCTTTATCATAAGTAGAATAATTCAGACTAGGCCCACTCAATTTTTCAGAAAAGTATGCAACAGGTTTGCCATCTTGTAATAACACACCGCCTAATCCAATTCCACTAGCATCACATTCAAGCTCAAAAGTCTTATTAAAATCAGGAAGTTGGAGTAAAGGAGCATATGTCAACTTATCTTTCAATACCGTGAAGGCTTCTTCCTGTGCGGTACCCCAAAGAAAAGGCACATCTTTCTTTGTAAGCTCATTGAGAGGTGCAGCAATGGTGCTGAAATCTCTCACAAAACGCCTATAGAATCCAGCGAGGCCAAGAAAACTCCTCACTTGTGTGACCGTTTTGGGTTGCGGCCAACTCTCAATAGCTTCAATCTTGGCTTTATCAACTTCAATTCCCTATGGAGTAACAACATAGCCAAGAAAAGATACTCGGTCGGTGCAAAAGGTGCACTTCCCAAGGTTACCAAACAAATGTGCATCACGTAGAGCAATAAAAATAGCACGTAAATGTTCCAAATGTTCTTCCAAAGATCTGCTATAAATCAATATGTCATCAAAGTAAACTACCACAAATCGTCCAATGAAAGCACGTAAAACTTCGTTCATTAATCTCATGAAAATACTAGGTGCATTAGTTAACCCAAAAGGCATGACTAACCACTCATATAATCCAAACTTAGTTTTAAATGCTGTTTTCCATTCATCTCCCAATTTCATACGAATTTGATGGTAGCCACTACGCAAATCAACTTTGGAGAATATTGTAGAGCCACTCAATTCATCAAGCATATCATCTAGCCTAGGAATAGGATGACGATAACGAATAGTAATATTATTAATGCCTCTACAATCAACACACATACGTGATGTACCATCCTTTTTCGGCACTAGAATAATAGGAACAGCACAAGGACTAAGGGATTTGCGTATATAACCTTTGTCGAGAAGCTCTTGTACTTGACGCATAATCTCCTTCGTCTCCTCTGGATTGGTACGGTATGGTGCACGGTTTGGCAGTGAAGCACCGGGAATTAAGTCAATCTGATGCTCAATCCCTCGAATAGGCGGTAATCCCGGTGGCACGTCTTGTGGAAAGACGTCAGCGAACTCCTGCAAAATGTTAGTGACAGCAGGAGGCAAAGAGGAAGGCACGTCCTCGAATGAAAATAATGCCTCTTTGCACACAAAAGCATAGAAAACAGATTTGCTGAAATCTAGCTCATCAATATCAGATTTGGTGGCAAATAAACATGCACTTTTCAATTTAATTTCAGAAGCAACACTAGATGGTTTATTATTAGGCTTCATTTGTTGCTCAAATTCTTTTGCCACAATCTGATTTTCACTCTTATTCGTCTCCTGTTTTGCTTTATTAGCTCTATTAATATCATCTTTCAAAATGGAATCAGGAGTCATAGGAAGCAAAGTAATATTTTTATCCTTATGAACAAGAGTATAGTGATTGTTTCTACCATGGTGTACAGAATTTTTATCAAATTGCCATGGTCTACCAAGTAATAAGGAACATGCTTGCATAGGTACCACATCACAATCAACATAATCAGCATATGTAGAGATACTAAAATGCACACGAACAGTACGTCTTACCTTAACCTTGCCGCTGTTGTTGAACCATTGGATGTAGTAAGGATGTGGATGTGGTCTTGTGGTTAGAGAAAGCTTCTCCACCATCTCCATGCTAGCCAAGTTGTTGCAGCTCCCTCCGTCTATGATGACGCGCACAGAACGTTCCTTCACAACTCCCTTGGTATGGAACAAATTGTGCCTCTGATTTTGCTCAGCTTGTGTGATCTGCACACTCAAAACACGTTGAGCAACTAAACATTCATACCTGTCAGCGTCTTCAGGAGCCATGTATTGCGTCTCATGATCAGAATCATCTCCACCATGTTCTTCACGTGTAATAAGAGCCAAAGTCTCCTCATCATAGTCACTAGCGGACTTGATGAGGACATCAATACAATTGTTACACCCACAGCCCCTGCTGCTATACATACTGGACCAATTACTAGAGCTCGTGCACGCCAACTAAATTACCAGGTACTTTCGTTTCTTGGTAATGATTCTAATGTTCATGAGAATCATCTCCACCATCCCTCCATGCTTGTTCTTGCTCCAATGTTCATCCTTCTCCAAGCTAGGCCCTTCATTTGTAAGCAAAACAAATGTATCCAATTTAGGCAGCATCATATTCTCATGAACATTAGAATCATTACCAAGAAACGAAA
>NW_025228058.1:370245-422400 GCF_018294505.1 Triticum aestivum
CCCTTGCGCATGCCATCACCTCCATGCTTGTTCTTGCTCCAATGTTCATCCTTCTCCAAGCTAGGCCCTTCATTTGTAAGCAAAACAAATGTATCCAATTTAGGCAGCATCATATTCTCATGAACATTAGAATCATTACCAAGAAACGAAAGTACCTGGTAATTTAGTTGGCGTGCACGAGCTCTAGTAATTGGTCCAGTATGTATAGCAGCAGGGGCTGTGGGTGTAACAATTGTATTGATGTTGATGAGGACATGACTACCTTGGATATGATCAAAAATATTGCATATATGCATATTTGTCAGGTGATTTCTAGTGCAAACTATTCAATAATCTATTTATGTTATGCAAAACAAAAATACTTCACACACTTTTGTGTTTTGTCTAATTGCAGGTGTATGGGACATTTGTACAATCCACATATGAAGATAAGGAAGAAAGAGATGTTTATTTGCTGTCCAAAAAGTTCTCTCACGTCACTTTTGGCCCAAGAGAAGATAGAGTCCAAGTCTCTCACGTTCTGGATTCAGATTCGGACTGCACAGACATACCTGACTCAAAACGCACACAAGTTTTTCATACGGTCTCCGAATTGCGTGATTCTTTTTTTGTTGGAAACTAGATTTCGTGCACTTTCCAACCCAATTGGAATCACCTTCAAATTCATCTGGAGCGTTGAGTTGTGGACGAAACAATCTGATGCTGCAGCAGAATCCGAGTCAAACTACAAGTCCAAAGGTGTTACATCACCTCCACTTGGGCCCATGAGCCTTGTAGGACCTAGGGTTAGTTTTAGGCTGCCTTGGGACGTCCTCCCACCTCCTTGGCCGCCACCCCTTGCTCCTATATAAGTAGATCCATCTAGTAGCTTTTTCCTTGGGATTTGTTTAGATTAAAAGTTAGCCATTGCAACTTCGTGTACTTCGTTTGTGTCCAACGACCAGACCAAGACCGCTTACAGATCCCCACCATTATCAATACCTCATATATATTTGCAATATTCAGATTGCTTTATCATATTCTTGCTCGTTCTTCGATTGCTTGCAGGAATAGACCTTCGTGGTCAGGCTGACCGTGCTTCCGGCATCGTCAGTAACCTCAGGAGATTTGTTTAGCGATTGCTAAGGCGCAACGTCGTGCACGTTTGTAGTCGGATCGTCAAAGTGGTCTCCACCTAATCGATAGTTATCATCTCATCGAAAGATCGGGACACCCTCACCTCTATCAAGTGGTATCAGTTTTCAGGTTGCTCGGTGAGAATTTCCAGTTTTCCTAGATTAGATTTATTTTCTTACCTATTGTCCAAAAAAAAGCCACAAAAAAGAGTTAGATCTATTCATCCTTGGTCCAAGCCAGTCTGAGCCTTTGCAATTTTCTTTTCATTGATTGCATAGTTGAATTATTGATTGCATCGTCGTGTCGAGTTGCTGGTCTTAGTGTCTAGTTCGTTTAGAGTTTCGAGTTCTGTTCACATTAGTCACGCCACCGCTGCATCATTATCTCTTCCGCTGTCCACCACCCATCCATCAATTTCCACCACGTGCTACCCACCATTCATTGTCATAATAATAGTTGAGATCGTTCACATCTTCACTTGATCCAATCTGCATCTTATCTAGTTTGTTTTGGAAAGAGGGAGAAAAAAAGAGAGAAAAAAAATGAGAGAAAAAAAAGGAAAAAAAAAGTCAGAGAAAAAAAAAGGAGAGAAAGAAAAATAAAGTGTGAGGAAAAAAAGAGAGAAGAAAAAAAAACAAAAACAAAAAAATCGGCACAAACTTTTTCAGAGAAAAGTTGGAGACAAAGTTGTTGATATATCCTGCTTGGTTGTTGTTTCACCTCATTATCTTCACTGCTGTTGTGATCTTCACTTATATCTTGCTGTCAAGAGCTACTTAGTATCCTTCATTGATGCTAGTTGTGCTACGCCGTGACCTCATTAGTGTTCTAGGCTCGCGTCTCTAGTCCGGTCTAGCCTAGGACCAGCACAGTACCGTCGTTGAGCGTTTATTCAACATTGCATCTTTGAATTGATTATTGCTAATCTTTTGCTACCATATATAGCCAACCCAGCTCCACATATTTCTACACCGTGTATACATACGCTCCCCTGGCAATCGCTTTACTCAATATTCGGAGTTACTTGACACCGCTGGTTGCCGATCACCGCCTGCTGCATGGTAAGAACTTGTAAGACATTGATATTTGCTTTACTATGAGCGTTTTACCACCACATCCTAGTAGTTATAGGAACATTATTTTTGGGTTTTGTTTCTTGTTCTACTAATCATGACAGGATCCAGAGTCAATTCATGGGCTTTGTCGATCGCGGGAGACGTGCCACCACCTTTGCAAATACCACAACGTTCACGAGAGGTGCACAAACATCCAAATGCACATGATCAGGTTAATGTATCTATACCACCATTTAATGGCCGTTTTAAACCTGCTTTATATATTGAATGGGAGCTCGACATAAAAAATATATTTGCTTCCCATAATTTCGATGAACATAAAAAGGTTAAGGTTGCGGTTGGTTCTTTCACTGGTTATGCTTTGGTTTGGTGGAGTGAATATTGTCGGTTACACCCTGATTATATACCTACTACTTGGGATGATTTGAAACTTGCCATGCGACATACTTTCGTCCCTGCTTATTATACTCGTGACATGATTAAGAAGTTGCAACACTTAAAACAAGGTAGTGAAACTGTAACAAAATATTATGATGATTTACAAACTACCTTGTTGCATTCCTCTTTAGAAGAAAGTGAAGATGATTTTATGGATAGATTTCGGGGAGGATTAAACCGTGATATTCAAGAGATACTAATTCATGAAGAGTGTTATCCTATGGACAATTTGTTTCATCTTGCTTGCAAAGCTAAACAGGAAATAAAACGACGTGTTGGCCACGAGGAGAACAAGCGCACGGTGCACATTCCAAGAGTTGATATGATTGTTCCTTCAACTACTAGGCATACTATGACAACCACATCCGTTGTTGTCAGGACTACATCACCTCCACCATGTGACACATCGCCCCGAGAGTGGCTACATCATCTGAGTTGATCATAAGAGGTAATGACAAAGGTACTGATCTTCCATCTCTACATGAGAATGATGAATGCCTTGTCAATTTGAATGCACCATCTGATGAGCTACCCACTACTTTGATCACACCACCTATTTTGGAGGACTACATTGATAATTTGACTTTGCCATGTGATCAAACAACTGAAATACCAACAATTCTGAGTGCACCCATTGTATTAACTATTGATGCAAAAGAACCAATGTTTAATCATTTTGATATGACCTCTAATCTTGGTGATGATTCTGTGTTGAATGACTTATTGCATGTTTGCTTATTTAAGCATGTTGTAGCATGTAAATTTGATGCAAGTAAGGTTTATTCACCAATGTTGGGATGGTTTAATGATGAACATTGTCAATCTTTTGAAATGAATAAGAGCTTCACTTATATGTGCAAACTGAGTTGCAATATTTTCATGCCTTCTACATCTTGTGCTAATTTTTTGGCTTTAGATTTTATGAACTATGCAAGGTACTCATCTATTCATGTGTCATATATGCAAAAAATCAAGGGAAGTAAAAATGGATGACATATACATATACAACATGTACACCTTGTCTCTTTTGTTAGCCACATTTCAGATTAAGCAACGCCGAGGACGGCTTTATTTTCAAGAAGGGGAGGATGATGAGGACATGACTACCTTGGATATGATCAAAAATATTGCATATATGCATATTTGTCAGGTGATTTCTAGTGCAAACTATTCAATAATCTATTTATGTTATGCAAAACAAAAATACTTCACACACTTTTGTGTTTTGTCTAATTGCAGGTGTATGGGACATTTGTACAATCCACATATGAAGATAAGGAAGAAAGAGATGTTTATTTGCTGTCCAAAAAGTTCTCTCACGTCACTTTTGGCCCAAGAGAAGATAGAGTCCAAGTCTCTCACGTTCTGGATTCAGATTCGGACTGCACAGACATACCTGACTCAAAACGCACACAAGTTTTTCATACGGACTCCGAATTGGGTGATTCTTTTTGTGTTGGAAACTAGATTTCGTGCACTTTCCGACCCAATTGGAATCACCTTCAAATTCATCCGGAGCGTTGAGTTGTGGACGAAACAATCTGATGCTGCAGCAGAATCCGAGTCAAACTACAAGTCCAAAGGTGTTACATCACCTCCACTTGGGCCCATGAGCCTTGTAGGACCTAGGGTTAGTTTTAGGCTGCCTTGGGACGTCCTCCCACCTCCTTGGCCGCCACCCCTTGCTCCTATATAAGTAGATCCATCTAGTAGCTTTTTCCTTGGGATTTGTTTAGATTAAAAGTTAGCCATTGCAACTTCGTGTACTTCGTTTGTGTCCAACGACCAGACCAAGACCGCTTACGGATCCCCACCATTATCAATACCTCATATATATTTGCAATATTCAGATTGCTTTATCATATTCTTGCTCGTTCTTCGATTGCTTGCAGGAATAGACCTTCGTGGTCAGGCTGACCGTGCTTCCGGCATCGTCAGTAACCTCAGGAGATTGGTTTAGCGATTGCTAAGGCGCAACGTCGTGCACGTTTGTAGTCGGATCGTCAAAGTGGTCTCCACCTAATCGATAGTTATCATCTCATCGAAAGATCGGGACACCCTCGCCTCTATCAGATGTCCTCATCAAGTCCGCTAGTGACTATGATGAGGAGACATTGGCTCTTATTACACGTGAAGAACATGGTGGAGATGATTCTGATCATGAGACGCAATACATGTCTCCTGAAGACGCTGACAGGTATGAATGATTTAGTTGCTCAACGTGTTTTGAGTGTGCAGGTCACACAAGCTAAGCAAAATCAGAGGCACAATTTGTTCCATACCAAGGGAGTTGTGAAGGAACGTTCTGTGCGCGTCATAATAGACGGAGGGAGCTGCAACAACTTGGCTAGCATGGAGATGGTGGAGAAGCTTTCTCTCACCACAAGACCACATCCACATCCTTACTACATCCAATGGTTCAACAACAGCGGCAAGGTTAAGGTAACACGTACTGTTCGTGTGCATTTTAGTATCTCTACATATGCTGATTATGTTGATTGTGATGTGGTACCTATGCAAGCATGTTCCTTATTACTTGGTAGACCATGGCAATTTGATAAAAATTCTGTACACCATGGTAGAAACAATCACTATACTCTTGTTCATAAGGATAAAAATATTACTTTGCTTCCTATGACTCCTGATTCCATTTTGAAAGATGATATTAATAGAGCTAATAAAGCAAAACAGGAGACGAATAAGAGTGAAAATAAGATTGTGGCAAAAGAATTTGAGCAACAAATGAAACCTAATAATAAACCATCTAGTGTGATGAGGACATCAATACAATTGTTACACCCACAGCCCCTGCTGCTATACATACTGGACCAATTACTAGAGCTCGTGCACGCCAACTAAATTACCAGGTACTTTCGTTTCTTGGTAATGATTCTAATGTTCATGAGAATATGATGCTGCCTAAATTGGATACATTTGTTTTGCTTACAAATGAAGGGCCTAGCTTGGAGAAGGATGAACATTGGAGCAAGAACAAGCATGGAGATGATGGCATGCGCAAGGGGAACAATAACGGAGTTACAAGTGATGATTTCAGGACTTTGAAGCCACCATAATGGGTGCATGAAGCTTTGGACGAAATATACAAGATGCCACTTCATAAATTTCGTCCCAAGGCTATTTTAGGTGCTGCGTCACCTTATTATTGGGCCAGGCCCATGTAATTTCGAAATACATAAGTATAGGCTATTTTTAGAGTCCGTATGTGTGGGGAAACAAGAGATAGGGTTGATTTCGGATCCCTCCACCAAGGGCCACGAAATTCCCCCCCCTCTTCCTCCATATATACAGCCCTTAGGGCATCGTTTAGACTTTGGGGTTTTGTTTAGATTAAAAGTTCGCCATAGCTGCAACTTCGCGTACTTCGTTTGTGTTCAACGACCAGACAAAGGCGTCACAGAACCCCACCTTGATCAATAAAGCTTTCATCTTATATTCGCAATATCCAGATTGCAATCTTAGTTTCTTGCTTGTTCTTCGTTTGCTCGCAGGAAACAGACCCTCGTGGTCAGGTTGATCGTGCTCCGGCGTGGTCAATAACCTCTCGGAGTTGGTTTAGCGATTGCTAAGGCGCGACGTCCTCGCACGTTCGTAGTCGGATCGTCAAAGTCGACTTCCACCAAAGCGATATCCATCATCTCATCGAAAGATCGGGACCCTCGCCTCTATCATCCGTCTTCTTCACGCCAAAGTGTCCCATTAATCCTCCTCCATGCGCCTCCTGCAACAACAAAAGACGAACGGAGCTAGCTGGAATGCATAGCTTGTTAGCACGAAACACAAATCCATCGTTAACGACAAACTTGTTCCACATTCTTCCTTCTTTACAATTCTGCATTACATCTTTAAAATCAGCATCATGCACATATTGATCTTTGATGGTCTCCAAACCAAATATTTTGAAGTCAAGTTGTGAAAGCATAGTATAGCGACGAGACAATGCATCAGCAATAACATTTTCTTTTCCCTTCTTGTGTTTAATGACATAAGGGAAAGTCTCAATGAATTCAACCCATTTAGCATGTCTACGATTCAGTTTAGCTTGACTTTTAATATGTTTCAAAGATTCATGATCAGAATGTATAACAAATTCTTTGGGCGATAAATAATGTTGCCATGTTTCTAAAGTCCGAACAAGAGCATATAATTCTTTATCATAAGTAGAATAATTCAGACTAGGCCCACTCAATTTTTCAGAAAAGTATGCAACAGGTTTGCCATCTTGTAATAACACACCTCCTAATCCAATTCCACTAGCATCACATTCAAGCTCAAAAGTCTTATTAAAATCAGGAAGTTGGAGTAAAGGAGCATGTGTCAACTTATCTTTCAATACCGTGAAGGCTTCTTCCTGTGCAGTACCCCAAAGAAAAGGCACATCTTTCTTTGTAAGCTCATTGAGAGGTGCAGCAATGGTGCTGAAATCTCTCACAAAACGCCTATAGAATCCAGCGAGGCCAAGAAAACTCCTCACTTGTGTGACCGTTTTGGGCTGCGGCCAACTCTCAATAGCTTCAATCTTGGCTTTATCAACTTCAATTCCTTGTGGAGTAACAACATAGCCAAGAAAAGATACTCGGTCGGTGCAAAAGGTGCACTTCCCAAGGTTACCAAACAAACGTGCAACACGTAGAGCAATAAAAACAGCACGTAAATGTTCCAAATGTTCTTCCAAAGATCTGCTATAAATCAATATGTCATCAAAGTAAACTACCACAAATCGTCCAATGAAAGCACGTAAAACTTCGTTCATTAATCTCATGAAAGTACTAGGTGCATTAGTTAACCCAAAAGGCATGACTAACCACTCATATAATCCAAACTTAGTTTTGAATGCTGTTTTCCATTCATCTCCCAATTTCATACGAATTTGATGGTATCCACTACGCAAATCAACTTTGGAGAATATTGTAGAGCCACTCAATTCATCAAGCATATCATCTAGCCTAGGAATAGGATGACGATAACGAATAGTAATATTATTAATGCCTCTACAATCAACACACATACGTGATGTACCATCCTTTTTCGGCACTAGAATAATAGGAATAGCACAAGGACTAAGGGATTCGCGTATATAACCTTTGTCGAGAAGCTCTTGTACTTGACGCATAATGATGAGGACATGACTACCTTGGATATGACCAAAAATATTGCATATATGCATATTTGTCAGGTGATTTCTAGTGCAAACTATTCAATAATCTATTTATGTTATCCAGAACAAAAATAGTTCACAAACTTTTGTGTTTTGTCTAATTGCAGGTGTATGGGACATTTGTACAATCCACATATGAAGATAAGGAAGAAAGAGATGTTTATTTGCTGTCCAAAAAGTTCTCTCACGTCACTTTTGGCCCAAGAGAAGATAGAGTCCAAGTCTCTCACGTTCTGGATTCAGATTCGGACTGCACAGACACACCTGACTCAAAACGCACACAAGTTTTTCATACGGACTCCGAATTGGGTGATTCTTTTTTTGTTGGAAACTAGATTTCGTGCACTTTCCAACCCAATTGGAATCACCTTCAAATTCGTCCGGAGCGTTGAGTTGTGGACGAAACAATCTGATGCTGCAGCAGAATCCGAGTCAAACTACAAGCATCACCTCCACTTGGGCCCATTGGCCTTGTACGACCTAGATTTAGGTTTAGGCTGCCTTGGGACGTCCTCCCACCTCCTTGGCCGCCACCCCTTGCTCCTATATAAGTAGATCCATCTAGTAGCTTTTCCTTGGGATTTGTTTAGTTAAAAGTTAGCCATTGCAACTTCGTGTACTTCGTTTGTGTCCAACGACCAGACCAAGACCGCTTCCGGATCCCCACCATTATCAATACCTCATATATATTTGCAATATTCAGATTGCTTTATCATATTCTTGCTCGTTCTTCGATTGCTTGCAGGAATAGACCTTCGTGGTCAGGCTGACCGTGCTTTCGGCATCGTCAGTAACCTCAGGAGATTGGTTTAGCGATTGCTAAGGCGCAACGTCGTGCACGTTTGTAGTCGGATCGTCAAAGTCGTCTCCACCAAATCGATAGTTATCATCTCATCGAAAGATCGGAACACCCCCGCCTCTATCACACACTTTATACCATGTCATAAAATCGATGATGCTGTTAATGTTGCTGATTTGTTCTTTCGTGAAATTATTCGCTTGCATGGTGTGCCAAATACTATTGTTTCAGATCGTGATACTAAATTTCTTAGCCACTTTTGGAGATGTTTATGGGCTAAGTTGGGGACTAAACTGCTTTTTAGTACTACTTGTCACCCCCAAACTGATGGACAAACTGAAGTAGTCAATAGAACGTTGTCTACTATGCTTAGGGCTGTTTTGAAGAATAATAAGAAAATGTGGGAGGAATGCTTGCCTCATATTGAATTTGCTTATAATCGTTCATTGCATTCTACTACTAAGATGTGCCCTTTTGAAGTTGTGTATGGTTTCCTACCTCATGCACCTATTGATTTGTTGCCTCTTCCATCTTCGGAGAAGGTTAATTTTGATACTAAACAACGTGCTGAATTGATTTTAAAAATGCATGAGTTAACTAAGGAAAACATTGAGCGCATGAATGCTAAATATAAACTTGCTGGAGATAAGGGTAGAAAACATGTTGTGTTTGCACCTGGAGATCTTGTTTGGTTACATTTGCGTAAGGATAGATTTCCTGATTTGCGCAAATCAATGTTAATGCCACGTGCTGATGGTCCCTTTAAGGTGTTAGAGAAAATAAATGATAATGCATATAAACTTGAGCTGCCTGCAGATTTTGGGGTTAGTCCCACTTTTAACATTGCAGATTTGAAGCCTTATTTGGGTGAGGAAGATGAACTTCCGTCGAGGACGACTTCATTTCAAGAAGGGGAGGATGATGAGGACATCAATACAATTGTTACACCCACAGCCCCTGCTGCTATACATACTGGACCAATTACTAGAGCTCGTGCACGCCAACTAAATTACCACGTACTTTCGTTTCTTGGTAATGATTCTAATGTTCATGAGAATATGATGCTGCCTAAATTGGATACATTTGTTTTGCTTACAAATGAAGGGCCTAGCTTGGAGAAGGATGAACATTGGAGCAAGAACAAGCATGGAGATGATGGCATGCGCAAGAACGGAGTTACAAGTGATGATTTCAGGACTTTGAAGCCACCATAATGGGTGCATGAAGCCTTGGACGAAATATACAAGATGCCACTTCATAAATTTCGTCCCGAGGCTATTTTAGGTGCTGCGTCACCTTATTATTGGGCCAGGCCCATGTAATTTCGAAATACATAAGTATAGGCTATTTTTAGAGTCCGTATGTGTGGGGAAACAAGAGATAGGGTTGATTTCGGACCCCTCCACCAAGGGCCACGAAATTCCCCCCTCTTCCTCCATATATACAGCCCTTAGGGCATCGTTTAGACTTTGGGTTTTGTTTAGATTAAAAGTTCGCCATAGCTGCAACTTCGCGTACTTCGTTTGTGTTCAACGACCAGACAAAGGCGTCACAGAACCCCACCTTGATCAATAAAGCTTTCATCTTATATTCGCAATATCCAGATTGCAATCTTAGTTTCTTGCTTGTTCTTCGTTTGCTCGCAGGAAACAGACCCTCGTGGTCAGGTTGATCGTGCTCCGGCGTGGTCAATAACCTCTCGGAGTTGGTTTAGCGATTGCTAAGGCGCGACGTCCTCGCACGTTCGTAGTCGGATCGTCAAAGTCGACTTCCACCAAAGCGATATCCATCATCTCATCGAAAGACGGGACACCTCCGCCTCTATCACATTTCTTTTCGCCAAAGATGAGACGGGATGTTGAGCGTTTTATTGCTCGACGCACTACATGTCAAAAAGCTAAGTCACGACTCAATCCTCATGGTTTATATATGCCTTTGTCTGTACCTAGTGTTCCTTGGGAGGATATATCTCTGGACTTTGTTTTAGGTTTACCTCGAACAAAGAAGGGGAGGGATAGCATATTTGTTGTCGTGGATAGATTCTCGAAAATGGCACACTTTATACCATGTCATAAAAGCGATGATGCTGTTAATGTTGCTGATTTGTTCTTTCGTGAAATTATTCGCTTGCATGGTGTGCCAAATACTATTGTTTCAGATCGTGATACTAAATTTCTTAGCCACTTTTGGAGATGTTTATGGGCTAAGTTGGGGACTAAACTGCTTTTTAGTACTACTTGTCACCCCCAAACTGATGGACAAACTGAAGTAGTCAATAGAACGTTGTCTACTATGCTTAGGGCTGTTTTGAAGAATAATAAGAAAATGTGGGAGGAATGCTTGCCTTATATTGAATTTTCTTATAATCGTTCATTGCATTCTACTACTAAGATGTGCCCTTTTGAAGTTGTGTATGGTTCCCTACCTCGTGCACCTATTAATTTGTTGCCTCTTCCATCTTCGGAGAAGGTTAATTTTGATGCTAAACAACGTGCTCAATTGATTTTAAGAATGCATGAGTTAACTAAGGAAAACATTGAGCGTATGAATGCTAAATATAAACTTGCTGGAGATAAGGGTAGAAAACATGTTGTGTTTGCACCTGGAGATCTTGTTTGGTTACATTTGCGTAAGGATAGATTTCCTGATTTGCGCAAATGAAAGCTAATGCCACGTGCTGATGGTCCCTTTAAGGTGTTAGAGAAAATAAATGATAATGCATATAAACTTGAGCTGCCTGCAGATTCTGGGGTTAGTCCCACTTTTAACATTGCAGATTTGAAGCCTTATTTGGGTGAGGAAGATGAGTTTCCGTCGAGGACGACTTCATTTCAAGAAGGGGAGGATGATGAGGACATCAATACCATTGTTACACCCATAGCCCCTACTGCTACATATACGGGACCAATTACTAGAGCTCGCGCACGCCAATTAAATTATCAGGTACTTTCGTTTCTTGGTAATGATTCTAATGTTCATGAGAATATGATGCTGCCTAAATTGGATACATTTGTTTTGCTTACAAATGAAGGGCCTAGCTTGGAGAAGGATGAACATTGGAGCAAGAACAAGCATGGAGATGATGCCATGCGCAAGGGGAACAAGAACGGAGTTACAAGTGACGATTTCAGGACTTTGAAGCCATCATAATGGGTGCATGAAGCCTTGGACGAAATATACAAGATGCCACTTCATAAATTTCGTCTCGAGGCTATTATAGGTGCTGCGTCACCTTTTTATTGGGCCAGGCCCATGGAATTTCGAAATACATAAGTATAGGCTATTTTTAGAGTCCGTATGTGTTGGGAAACAAGAGATAGGGTTGATTTCGGACCCCTCCACCAAGGGCCACGAAATTCCCCCTCTCTTCCTCCATATATACAGCCCTTAGGGCACCGTTTAGACTTTGGGTTTTGTTTAGATTAAAAGTTCGCCATAGCTGCAACTTCGCGTACTTCGTTTGTGTTCAACGACCAGACAAAGGCGTCACAGAACCCCACCTTCATCAATAAAGCTTTCATCTTATATACGCAATATCCAGATTGCAATCTTAGTTTCTTGCTTGTTCTTCGTTTGCTCGCAGGAAACAGACCCTCGTGGTCAGGTTGATCGTGCTCCGGCGTGCCAGGCCCATGGAATTTCGAAATACATAAGTATAGGCTATTTTTAGAGTCCGTATGTGTGGGGAAACAAGAGATAGGGTTGATTTCGTACCCCTCCTGATGAGGACATGACTACCTTGGATATGACCAAAAATATTGCATATATGCATATTTGTCAGGTGATTTCTAGTGCAAACTATTCAATAATCTATTTATCTTATCCAGAACAAAAATACTTCACACACTTTTGTGTTTTGTCTAATTGCAGGTGTATGTGACATTTGTACAATCCACATATGAAGATAAGGAAGAAAGAGATGTTTATTTGCTGTCCAAAAAGTTCTCTCACATCACTTTTGGCCCAAGAGAAGATAGAGTCCAAGTCTCTCACGTTCTGGATTCAGATTCGGACTGCACAGACATACCTGACTCAAAACGCACACAAGGTTTTCATACGGACTCCGAATTGGGTGATTCTTTTTTTGTTGGAAACTAGATTTCGTGCACTTTCCAACCCAATTGGAATCACCTTCAAATTCGTCCGGAGCGTTGAGTTGTGGACGAAACAATCTGATGCTGCAGCAGAATCCGAGTCAAACTACAAGTCCAAAGGTGTTACATCACCTCCACTTGGGCCCATTGGCCTTGTACGACCTAGATTTAGTTTTAGGCTGCCTTGGGACGTCCTCCCACCTCCTTGGCCGCCACCCCTTGCTCCTATATAAGTAGATCCATCTAGTAGCTTTTCCTTGGGATTTGTTTAGTTAAAAGTTAGCCATTGCAACTTCGTGTACTTCGTTTGTGTCCAACGACCAGACCAAGACCGCTTCCGGATCCCCACCATTATCAATACTTCATATATATTTGCAATATTCAGATTGCTTTATCATATTCTTGCTCGTTCTTTGATTGCTTGCAGGAATAGACCTTCGTGGTCAGGCCGACCGTGCTTCCAGCATCGTCAGTAACCTCAGGAGATTGGTTTAGCGATTGCTAAGGCGCAACATCGTGCACGTTTGTAGTTGGATCGTCAAAGTCGTCTCCACCAAATCGATAGTTATCATCTCATCGAAAGATCGGGACCCTCGCCTCTATCAAGTGGTATCAGTTTTCAGGTTGCTCGGTGAGATTTTACAGTTTTTCATAGTTTAGATCGCATCTGTCATTCATACCTACAATCCGTGAAAAAGCCATAAAAAAGTTAGATATGTTCATCATTTATCCAAGCCAGTCTGAGCCTTTGCAATTTTCTATTCATTGCTTGCATAGTTGAATTATCGGTTGCATCGTCGTGTTAGTTGCTGGTCTTAGTGTCTAGTTCCTTTAGAGTTTCGAGTTCTGTTCACATTAGTCACGCAGCCGCTGCATCATTATCCCATCTGCTGTCCACCATCCCATCGACCAATTTCCACCATGTGTTACGCACTATTTATTGTCATAATCATAGTTGAGGTCACTCACATCTTCGCCTGATCGAATCTGCATCTTATCTAGTTTGTCTTGGAAAGAGGGAGAAAAAGAAGATAAAAAAAGAGAGAGAAAAAAGGAAAGAAAAAAAAAGAAAGAGAGGGAGAAGAAAAAGAAAAAAAAGGCGTGAGGAAAAAAAGAGAGAAGAAAATTTTTTGGATCTATCTAGAATCAATCTCGTACCTGAATTCGGATTGGAATCTGTTTTGCGCACTGTTCAGTAAAACAGGTGTATCTTCCTCATACGAAGTCAGTTTTGGCTCCCTGAGTACTCAAATTGAAGATAGCGACGAGCCGCATCTAAATAGTTGCAGAAGCTTGTTCAATATTTGACACCTCAAAATCGGCTTCTAAATAGGTCTTTTTGCCCTCCGAAGTTCGTGAACACAACTTGTTCCAATTTTTCAGGCCAATTTTAGAATTCTTTGACTCCTCATATCAACTCGGAATTGAGTGATTCTTTTTGCATTGGAAAACTTGAGTTATTAGCATTCTTTGAAAGAATTTATCAGAAAATTGTCTCAAACTTTTCAAGAGGAAAGTTGGAGAGAGAGTTGTTGTATATCCTGCTTGGCAGTTGTTTTTCATCATTATCTTCACTGCCGTTGTGATCTTCACTTATATCTTGCTGTCAAGAGCTACTTAGTATCCTTCATTGATGCTAGTTGTGCTACGCCATGACCTCATTAGTGTTCTAGGCTCGCGTCTCTAGTCCGGTCTAGCCTAGGACCAGCACAGTACCGTCGTTGAGCGTTTATTCAACATTGCATCTTTGAATTGATTATTGCTAATCTTTTGCTACCATATATAGCCAACCCAGCTCCACATATTTCTACACCGTGTATACGTACGCTCCCCTGGCAATCGCTTTACTCAATATTCGGAGTTACTTGACACCGCTGGTTGCCGATCACCGCCTGCTGCATGGTAAGAACTTGTAAGACATTGATATTTGCTTTACTGTTAGCGTTTTACCACCACATCCTAGTAGTTATAGGAACATTATTTTTGGGTTTTGTTTCTTGTTCTACTAATCATGACAGGATCCAGAGTCAATTCATGGGCTTTGTCGATCGCGGGAGACGTGCCACCACCTTTGCAAATACCACAACCGTCACGAGAGGTGCACAAACATCCAAATGCACATGATCAGGTTAATGTATCTATACCACCATTTAATGGCCGTTTTAAACCTGCTTTATATATTGAATGGGAGTTCGACATAAAAAATATATTTGCTTCCCATAATTTCAATGAACATAAAAAGGTTAAGGTTGCGGTTGGTTCTTTCACTGGTTATGCTTTGGTTTGGTGGAGTGAATATTGTCGGTTACACCCTGATTATATACCTACTACTTGGGATGATTTGAAACTTGCCACGCGACATACTTTCGTCCCTGCTTATTATACTCGCGACATGATTAAGAAGTTGCAACACTTAAAACAAGGTAGTGAAACTGTAACAAAATATTATGATGATTTACAAACTACCTTGTTGCATTCCTCTTTAGAAGAAAGTGAAGATGATTTTATGGATAGATTTTGGGGAGGATTAAACCGTGATATTCAAGAGATACTAATTCATGAAGAGTGTTATCCTATGGACCATTTGTTTCATCTTGCTTGCAAAGCTGAACAGGAAATAAAACGACGTGTTGGCCACGAGGAGAACAAGCGCACGGTGCACATTCCAAGAGTTGATATGATTGTTCCTTCAACTACTAGGCATACTATGACAACCACATCCGTTGTTGTCAGGACTACATCACCTCCACCATGTGACACATCGCCCCCGACAGTGGCTACATCATCTGAGTTGATCATAAGAGGTAATGACAAAGGTACTGATCTTCCATCTCTACATGAGAATGCTGAATGCCTTGTCAATTTGAATGCACCATCTGATGAGCTACCCACTACTTTGATCACACCACCTATTTTAGAGGACTACGTTCATAATTTGACTTTGCCATGTGATCAAACAACTGAAATACCAACAATTTTGAGTGCACCCATTGAATTAACTATTGATGCAAAAGAACCAATGTTTAATCATTTTGATATGACCTCTAATCTTGGTGATGATTCTGTGTTGAATGACTTATTGCATGTTTGCTTATTTAAGCATGTTGTAGCATGTAAATTTGATGCAAGTAAGGTTTATTCACCAATGTTGGGATGGTTTAATGATGAACATTGTCAATCTTTTGAAATGAATAAGAGCTTCACTTATATGTGCAAACTGAGTTGCAATATTTTCATGCCTTCTACTTCTTGTGCTAATTTTTTGGCTTTAGATTTTATGAACTATGCAAGTTACTCATTTATTCATGTGTCATATATGCAAAAATCAAGGGAAGTAAAAATGTATGACATATACATATACAACATGTACACCTTGTCTCTTTTGTTAGCCACATTTCAGATTAAGCAACGCCGAGGACGGCTTTATTTTCAAGAAGGGGAAGATGATGAGGACATGACTAACTTGGATATGACCAAAAATATTGCATATATGCATATTTGTCAGGTGATTTCTAGTGCAAACTATTCAATAATCTATTTATGTTATCCAGAACAAAAATACTTCACACACTTTTGTGTTTTGTCTAATTGCAGGTGTATTTGACATTTGTACAATCCACATATGAAGATAAAGAAGAAAGAGATGTTTATTTGCTGTCCAAAAAGTTCTCTCACGTCACTTTTGGCCCAAGAGAAGATAGAGTCCAAGTCTCTCACGTTTTGGATTCAGATTCGGACTGCACAGACATACCTGACTCAAAACGCACACAAGTTTTTCATACAGACTCCGAATTGGGTGATTCTTTTTTTGTTGGAAACTCGATTTCGTGCACTTTCCAACCCAATTGGAAGCACCTTCAAATTCGTCCGGAGCGTTGAGTTGTGGACGAAACAATCTGATGCTGCAGCAGAATCCGAGTCAAACTACAAGTCCAAAGGTGTTACATCACCTCCACTTGGGCCCATTGGCCTTGTACGACCTAGATTTAGTTTTAGGCTGCCTTGGGACGTCCTCCCACCTCCTTGGCCGCCACCCCTTGCTCCTATATAAGTAGATCCATCTACTAACTTTTCCTTGGGATTTGTTTAGTTAAAAGTTAGCCATTGCAACTTCGTGTACTTCGTTTCTGTCCAATGACCAGACCAAGACCGCTTCCGGATCCCCACCATTATCAATACTTCATATTTATTTGCAATATTCAGATTGCTTTATCATATTCTTGCTCGTTCTTCGATTGCTTGCAGGAATAGACCTTCGTGGTCAGGCCGACCGTGCTTCCAGCATCGTCAGTAACCTCAGGAGATTGGTTTAGCGATTGCTAAGGCGCAACGTCGTGCACGTTTGTAGTCGGATCGTCAAAGTCGTCTCCACCAAATCGATAGTTATCATCTCATCGAAAGATCGGGACCCTCGCCTCTATCACCTCCACCAAGGGCCACGAAATTCCCCCTCTCTTCCTCCATATATACAGCCCTTAGGGCACCGTTTAGACTTTGGGTTTTGTTTAGATTAAAAGTTCACCATAGCTGCAACTTCGCGTACTTCGTTTGTGTTCAACGACCAGACAAAGGCGTCACAGAACCCCACCTTGATCAATAAAGCTTTCATCTTATATTCGCAATATCCAGATTGCAATCTTAGTTTCTTTCTTGTTCTTCGTTTGCTCGCAGGAAACAGACCCTCGTGGTTAGGTTGATCGTGCTCCGGCGTGGTCAATAACCTCTCGAAGTTGGTTTAGCGATTGCTAAGGCGCGACGTCCTCGCATGTTCGTAGTCGGATCGTCAAAGTCGACTTCCACCAAAGCGATATCCATCATCTCATTGAAAGATGGGACACCTTTGCCCCTATCATACCATCCTTTTTCGGCACTAGAATAATAGGAACAGCACAAGGACTAAGGGATTCGCGTATATAACCTTTGTCGAGAAGCTCTTGTACTTGACGCATAATCTCCTTCGTCTCCTCTGGATTGGTACGGTATGGTGCACGGTTTGGCAGTGAAGCACCGGGAATTAAGTCAATCTGATGCTCAATCCCTCAAATAGGCGGTAATCCCGGTGGCACGTCTTGTGGAAAAACGTCAGCGAACTCCTGCAAAATGTTAGTGACAGCAGGAGGCAAAGAGGAAGGCACGTCCTCGAATGAAAATAATGCCTCTTTGCACACAAAAGCATAGCAAACAGATTTGCTGAAATCTAGCTCATCAATATCAGATTTGGTGGCAAATAAACATGCACTTTCCAATTTAATTTCTGAAGCAACACTAGATGGTTTATTATTAGGCTTCATTTGTTGCTCAAATTCTTTTGCCACAATCTGATTTTCACTCTTATTCTTCTCCTGTTTTGCTTTATTAGCTCTATTAATATCATCTTTCAAAATGGAATCAGGAGTCATAGGAAGCAAAGTAATATTTTTATCCTTATGAACAAGAGTATAGTGATTGTTTCTACCATGGTGTACAGAATTTTTATCAAATTGCCATGGTCTACCAAGTAATAAGGAACATGCTTGCATAGGTACCACATCACAATCAACATAATCAGCATATGTAGAGATACTAAAATGCACACGAACAGTAAGTGTTACCTTAACCTTGCCGCTGTTGTTGAACCATTGGATGTAGTAAGGATGTGGATATGGTCTTGTGGTGAGAGAAAGCTTCTCCACCATCTCCATGCTAGCCAAGTTGTTGCAGCTCCCTCCGTCTATTATGACGCGCACAGAACGTTCCTTCACAACTCCCTTGGTATGGAACAAATTGTGCCTCTGATTTTGCTCAGCTTGTGTGACCTGCACACTCAAAACACGTTGAGCAACTAAACCTTCATACCTGTCAGCGTCTTCAGGAGCCATGTATTGCGTCTCATGATCAGAATCATCTCCACCATGTTCTTCACGTGTAATAAGAGCCAATGTCTCCTCATCATAGTCACTAGCGGACTGATAGAGGCAAAGGTGTCTCGTCTTTCGATGAGATGATGGATATCGCTTTGGTGGCAGTCGACTTTGACGATCCGACTACGAACGTGCGAGGACGTCGCGCCTTAGCAATCGCTAAACCAACTCCGAGAGGTTATTGACCACGCCGGAGCACGATCAACCTGACCTCGAGGGTCTGTTTCCTGCGAGCAAACGAAGAACAAGCAAGAAACTGAGATTGCAATCTGGATATTGCGAATATAAGATGAAAGCTTTATTGATCAAGGTGGGGTTCTGTGACGCCTTTGTCTGGTCGTTGAACACAAACGAAGTACGCGAAGTTGCAGCTATGGTGAACTTTTAATCTAAACAAAACCCAAAGTCTAAACGGTGCCCTAAGGGCTGTATATATGGAGGAAGAGAGGGGGAATTTCGTGGCCCTTGGTGGAGGGGTCCGAAATCAACCCTATCTCTTGTTTCCCCACACATACGGACTCTAAAAATAGCCTATACTTATGTATTTCGAAATTACATGGGCCTGGCCCAATAATAAGGTGACGCAGCACCTAAAATAGCCTCGGGACGAAATTTATGAAGTGGCATCTTGTATATTTCGTCCAAGGCTTCATGCACACATTATGGTGGCTTCAAAGTCCTGAAATCATCACTTGTAACTCCGTTCTTGTTCCCCTTGCGCATGCCATCATCTCCATGCTTGTTCTTGCTCCAATGTTCAGCCTTCTCCAAGCTAGGCCCTTCATTTGTAAGCAAAACAAATGTATCCAATTTAGGCAGCATCATATTCTCATGAACATTAGAATCATTACCAAGAAATGAAAGTACCTGGTAATTTAGTTGGCGTGCACGAGCTCTAGTAATTGGTCCAGTATGTATAACAGCAGGGGTTGTGGGTGTAACAATGGTATTGATGTCCTCATCATCCTCCCCTTCTTGAAATGAAGTCGTCCTCGACGGAAACTCATCTTCCTCACCCAAATAAGGCTTCAAATCTGCAATGTTAAAAGTGGGACTAACCCCAAAATCTGCAGGCAGCTCAAGTTTATATGCATTATCATTTATTTTCTCTAACACCTTAAAGGGACCATCAACACGTGGCATTAACTTTGATTTGCGCAAATCAGGAAATCTATCCTTACGCAAATGTAACCAAACAAGATCTCCAGGTGCAAACACAACATGTTTTCTACCCTTATCTCCACCAAGTTTATATTTAGCATTCATACGCTTAATGTTTTCCTTAGTTAACTCATGCATTTTTAAAATCAATTCAGCACGTTGTTTAGCATCAAAATTAACCTTCTCCGAAGATGGAAGAGGCAACAAATCAATAGGTGCACGAGGTAGGAAACCATACACAACTTCAAAAGGGCACCTCTTAGTAGTAGAATGCAATGAACGATTATAAGCAAATTCAATATGAGGCAAGCATTCCTCCCACATTTTCTTATTATTCTTCAAAACAGCCCTAAGCATAGTAGACAACGTTCTATTGACTACTTGAGTTTGTCCATCAGTTTGGGGGTGACAAGTAGTACTAAAAAGCAGTTTAGTCCCCAACTTAGCCCATAAACATCTCCAAAAGTGGCTAAGAAATTTAGTATCACGATTTGAAACAATAGTATTTGGCACACCATGCAAGCGAATAATTTCACGAAAGAACAAATCAGCAACATTAACAGCATCATCGCTTTTATGACATGGTGTAAAGTGTGCCATTTTCGAGAATCTATCCACGACAACAAATATGCTATCCCTCCCCTTCTTTGTTCGAGGTAAACCTAAAACAAAGTCCATAGATATATCCTCCCAAGGAACACTAGGTACAGGCAAAGGCATATATAAACCATGAGGATTGAGTCGTGACTTAGCTTTTTGACATGTAGTGCAGCGAGCAATAAAACGCTCAACATCCCGTCTCATCTTTGGCCAAAAGAAATGTGTAGCAAGTACGTCCTCCGTCTTCTTCATGCCAAAGTGTCCCATTAATCCTCCTCCATGCGCCTCCTGCAACAACAAAAGACGAACGGAGCTAGCTGGAATGCATAGCTTGTTAGCACGAAACACAAATCCATCGTTAACAACAAACTTGTTCCACATTCTTCCTTCTTTACAATTCTGCATTACATCTTTAAAATCAGCATCATGCACATATTGATCTTTGATGGTCTCCAGACCAAATATTTTGAAGTCAAGTTGTGAAAGCATAGTATAGCGACGAGACAATGCATCAGCAATAACATTTTCTTTTCCCTTCTTGTGTTTAATGACATAAGGGAAAGTCTCAATGAATTCAACCCATTTAGCATGTCTACGATTCAGTTTAGCTTGACTTTTAATATGTTTCAAAGATTCATGATCAGAATGTATAACAAATTCTTTGGGCCATAAATAATGTTGCCATGTTTCTAAAGTCCGAACAAGAGCATATAATTCTTTATCATAAGTAGAATAATTCAGACTAGGCCCACTCAACTTTTCAGAAAAGTATGCAACAGGTTTGCCATCTTGTAATAACACACCTCCTAATCCAATTCCACTAGCATCACATTCAAGCTCAAAAGTCTTGTTAAAATCAGGAAGTTGGAGTAAAGGTGATAGAGGCGGAGGTGTCCCGTCTTTCGATGAGATGATGGATATCGCTTTGGTGGAAGTCGACTTTGACGATCCGACTACGAACGTGCGAGGACGTCGCGCCTTAGCAATCGCTAAACCAACTCCGAGAGGTTATTGACCACGCCGGAGCACGATCAACCTGACCACGAGGGTCTGTTTCCTGCGAGCAAACGAAGAACAAGCAAGAAACTAAGATTGCAATCTGGATATTGCGAATATAAGATGAAAGCTTTATTGATCAAGGTGGGGTTCTGTGACGCCTTTGTCTGGTCGTTGAACACAAACGAAGTACGCGAAGTTGCAGCTATGGCGAACTTTTAATCTAAACAAAACCCAAAGTCTAAACGATGCCCTAAGGGCTGTATATATGGAGGAAGAGGGGGCAATTTCGTGGCCCTTGGTGGAGGGGTCCGAAATCAACCCTATCTCTTGTTTCCCCACACATACGGACTCTAAAAATAGCCTATACTTATGTATTTCGAAATTACATGGGCTTGGCCCAATAATAAGGTGACGCAGCACCTAAAATAGCCTCGGGACGAAATTTATGAAGTGGCATCTTGTATATTTCGTCCAAGGCTTCATGCACCCATTATGGTGGCTTCAAAGTCCTGAAATCATCACTTGTAACTCCGTTCTTGTTCCCCTTGCGCATGCCATCATCTCCATGCTTGTTCTTGCTCCAATGTTCATCCTTCTCCAAGCTAGGCCCTTCATTTGTAAGCAAAACAAATGTATCCAATTTAGGCAGCATCATATTCTCATGAACATTAGAATCATTACCAAGAAACGAAAGTACCTGGTAATTTAGTTGGCGTGCACGAGCTCTAGTAATTGGTCCAGTATGTATAGCAGCAGGGGCTATGGGTGTAACAATTGTATTGATGTCCTCATCATCCTCCCCTTCTTGAAATGAAGTCGTCCTCGACGGAAGTTCATCTTCCCCACCCAAATAAGGCTTCAAATCTGCAATGTTAAAAGTGGGACTAACCCCAAAATCTGCAGGCAGCTCAAGTTTATATGCATTATCATTTATTTTCTCTAACACCTTAAAGGGACCATCAGCACGTGGCATTAGCTTTGATTTGCGCAAATCAGGAAATCTATCCTTACGCAAATGTAACCAAACAAGATCTCCAGGTGCAAACACAACATGTTTTCTACCCTTATCTCCAGCAAGTTTATATTTAGCATTCATACGCTCAATGTTTTCCTTAGTTAACTCATGCATTTTTAAAATCAATTCAGCACGTTGTTTAGCATCAAAATTAACCTTCTCCGAAGATGGAAGAGGCAACAAATCAATAGGTGCACGAGGTAGGAAACCATACACAACTTCAAAAGGGCACATCTTAGTAGTAGAATGCAATGAACGATTATAAGCAAATTCAATATGAGGCAAGCATTCCTCCCACATTTTCTTATTATTCTTCAAAACAGCCCTAAGCATAGTAGACAACGTTCTATTGACTACTTTAGTTTGTCCATCAGTTTGGGCGTGACAAGTAGTACTAAAAAGTAGTTTAGTCCCCAACTTAGCCCATAAACATCTCCAAAAGTGGCTAAGAAATTTAGTATCACGATCTGAAACAATAGTATTTGGCACACCATGCAAGCGAATAATTTCACGAAAGAACAAATCAGCAACATTAACAGCATCATCGCTTTTATGACATGGTGTAAAGTGTGCCATTTTCGAGAATCTATCCACGACAACAAATATGCTATCCCTCCCCTTCTTTGTTCGAGGTAAACCTAAAACAAAGTCCATAGATATATCCTCCCAAGGAACACTAGGTACAGGCAAAGGCATATATAAACCATGAGGATTGAGTCGTGACTTAGCTTTTTGACATGTAGTGCAGCGAGCAATAAAACGCTCAACATCCCGTCTCATCTTTGGCCAAAAGAAATGTGTAGCAAGTACGTCCTCCGTCTTCTTCACGCCAAAGTGTCCAATTAATCCTCCTCCATGCGCCTCCTGCAACAACAAAAGACGAATGGAGCTAGCTGGAATGCATAGCTTGTTAGCACGAAACACAAATCCATCGTTAAGAACAAACTTGTTCCACATTCTTCCATCTTTACAATTCTGCATTACATCTTTAAAATCAGCATCATGCACATATTGATCTTTGATGGTCTCCAAACCAAATATTTTGAAGTCAAGTTGTGAAAGCATAGTATAGCGACGAGACAATGCATCAGCAATAACATTTTCTTTTCCCTTCTTGTGTTTAATGACATAAGGGAAAGTCTCAATGAATTCAACCCATTTAGCATGTCTACGATTCAGTTTAGCTTGACTTTTAATATGTTTCAAATATTCATGATCAGAATGTATAACAAATTCTTTGGGCCATAAATAATGTTGCCATGTTTCTAAAGTCCGAACAAGAGCATATAATTCTTTATCATAAGTAGAATAATTCAGACTAGGCCCACTCAATTTTTCAGAAAAGTATGCAACAGGTTTGCCATCTTGTAATAACACACCTCCTAATCCAATTCCACTAGCATCACATTCAAGCTCAAAAGTCTTATTAAAATTAGGAAGTTGGAGTAAAGGAGCATGTGTCAACTTATCTTTCAATACCGTGAAGGCTTCTTCCGGTGCGGTACCCCAAAGAAAAGGCACATCTTTCTTTGTAAGCTCATTGAGAGGTGCAGCAATGGTGCTGAAATCTCTCACAAAACGCCTATAGAATCCAGCAAGGCCAAGAAAACTCCTCACTTGTGTGACCGTTATGGGCTGCGGCCAACTCTCAATAGCTTCAATCTTGGCTTTATCAACTTCAATTCCCTGTGGAGTAACAACATAGCCAAGAAAAGATACTCGGTCGGTGCAAAAGGTGCACTTCCCAAGGTTACCAAACAAACGTGCATCACGTAGAGCAATAAAAACAGCACGTAAATGTTACAAATGTTCTTCCAAAGATCTGCTATAAATCAATATGTCATCAAAGTAAACTACCACAAATCGTCCAATGAAAACACGTAAAACTTCGTTCATTAATCTCATGAAAGTACTAGGTGCATTAGTTAACCCAAAAGGCATGACTAACCACTCATATAATCCAAACTTAGTTTTAAATGCTGTTTTCCATTCATCTCCCAATTTCATACGAATTTGATGGTAGCCACTACGCAAATCAACTTTGGAGAATATTGTCGAGCCACTCAATTCATCAAGCATATCATCTAGCCTAGGAATAGGATGACGATAACGAATAGTAATATTATTAATGCCTCTACAATCAACACACATACGTGATGTACCATCCTTTTTCGGCACTAGAATAATAGGAACAGCACAAGGACTAAGGGATTCGCGTATATAACCTTTGTCGAGAAGCTCTTGTACTTGACGCATAATCTCCTTCGTCTCCTCTGGATTGGTACGGTATGGTGCACGGTTTGGCAGTGAAGCACCGGGAATTAAGTCAATCTGATGCTCAATCCCTCGAATAGGCGGTAATCCCGGTGGCACGTCTTGTGGAAAAACGTCAGCGAACTCCTGCAAAATGTTAGTGATAGCAGGAGGCAAAGAAGAAGGCACGTCCTCGAATGAAAATAAAAGCATAGCAAACAGATTTGCTGAAATCTAGCTCATCAATATCAGATTTGGTGGCAAATAAACATGCACTTTTCAATTTAATTTCGGAAGCAACACTAGATGGTTTATTATTAGGCTTCATTTGTTGCTCAAATTCTTTTGCCACAATCTGATTTTCACTCTTATTCTTCTCCTGTTTTGCTTTATTAGCTCTATTAATATCCTCTTTCAAAATGGAATCAGGAGTCATAGGAAGCAAAGTAATATTTTTATCCTTATGAACAAGAGTATAGTGATTGTTTCTACCATGGTGTACAGAATTTTTATCAAATTGCCATGGTCTACCAAGTAATAAGGAACATGCTTGCATAGGTACCACATCACAATCAACATAATCAGCATATGTAGAGATACTAAAATGCACACGAACAGTACGTGTTACCTTAACCTTGCCGCTGTTGTTGAACCATTGGATGTAGTAAGGATGTGGATGTGGTCTTGTGGTGAGAGAAAGCTTCTCCACCATCTCCATGCTAGCCAAGTTGTTGCAGCTCCCTCCGTCTATTATGACGTGCACAGAACGTTCCTTCACAACTCCCTTGGTATGGAACAAATTGTGCCTCTGATTTTGCTCAGCTTGTGTGACCTGCACACTCAAAACACATTGAGCAACTAAACATTCATACCTGTCAGCGTCTTCAGGAGCCATGTATTGCGTCTCATGATCAGAATCATCTCCACCATGTTCTTCACGTGTAATAAGAGCCAATGTCTCCTCATCATAGTCACTAGCGGACTCATATCCACCACCCTCGGTAGCAATCATAACACGTGGAGATTTGCATTCTCTCGCATAATGACCTCCTCCCTTACAACGACGACAAATAATATCACTTGTGTGCCCTATTGATGCCCTGGAAGAAGAAGAACTCTGTGCAGGCCCGGCAGGTGCGCTCTTGGCAGATAATGGTGGTTGTTCCTGTTTTCTTGTATCACGGCTGTAGGAGGCACCTGATTGAGGTGCTGGTGCAGTTGAAGTAGAAGATGCACGCGGTGTCCATGATGAAGGTCGGCCTGCAGAAAAGTTAGTTCGCGCCAATGCTTGTCGATCCTGCACTTCACGTTCAGCTTTACAAGCAAGATGGAATAAACGAGTGATATTAGTATACTCCTTATAGTCTAGAATGGTCTGAATCTCTTTATTTAATCCACCCAGAAAACGTGCAAGCATAGCTTCATTCTCCTCAACAATACCACATTGAATCATGCCAGTTTGTAATTCCTGATAATATTCTTCTACAGAATTTTTTCCTTGTCTTAAACGCTGCAATTTTTGAAGCAATTCACGTTGATAATATGGTGGAACCCAACGCGTACGCATAGCGGTTTTCAAAGCAGCCCAAGTAGTTGGAATAGGATATAATCTACAATGTTCAGACCACCAGACACATGCAAAACTAGTGAAAGCACAAACAGCAGCAGCAACCCGTCTCTCCTCGGGATATTGTAAACATGTAAAATGTTGTTCAGTTTCTAACTCCCAAGTAAGATATATATCAGGAACATATCTACCATCAAATGGTGGAATATTCAATTTCAGTTTAGGAATATGGACATCATCTCGTACCTGAGGTGGTGGTGCAGGCCTACCATTACGAATATATACCTGAGGTCGACCTGCTGGTGGTGGTGCTGGTAGTTGCACGTAGTTTTGATTTTGAGCAACCTCATCCTCGTAATCTCCCACATAATCATCCTCCTCCGCATCAGCAGCAGGAGCCACAGAAGTATCAACAGCAGCACCAACAGTTTGGCCAAACGCAAGAGGAACACGGCTCGCTCGGCGGAGGTCTATTTTGCGACGTGGAGGTAGTCGTTGTTGTTGTTGTTGGAGAGGTGCGTTAGGTGCAGCGGGTGGTGGTGGTGGAAGACGCGCGAGCAATTCATTAAACTTGTTATCGAGCTTTGTTTCGAACGTCTTCTCCATGCCATCTATCTTCTCCATGGCCTCTTCAAATCTGTTTAGCACGTCTTGCACCTGTTCACTCATCATTTGCTGAAATTTATCATGCAAATCCTTATTCGTCATGTTCTCCCAGTCAGTCTCGTCGGCTTGTGATCCTGGCATGGTTAGCAGCAATAGAAACACACAAGAATATGATCCTACGGACTACTAACAAGAGGTGGTGGTGGGTGTCACAAATCCGTCAAGCAAATCTCAAATTCTTACCAGTTCTTACCCAGCAGCAGGCGGTGATCGGCAACCGTTGTAGTCAAAAACTCTCAAAGCTTGGATAGAGCGATTACCAGGGAGAGTCAAACGCACGACGTAGATGTATGTGGAGCTGGGAAGTGATAGAGGCAAAGGTGTCCCGTCTTTCGATGAGATGGTGGATTTCGCTTTGGTGGAAGTCGACTTTGACGATCCGACTACGAACGTGCGAGGACGTCGCGCCTTAGCAATCACTAAACCAACTCCGAGAGGTTATTGACCACGCCGGAGCACGATCAACCTGACCACGAGGGTCTGTTTCCTGCGAGCAAACGAAGAACAAGCAAGAAACTAAGATTGCAATCTGGATATTGCGAATATAAGATGAAAGCTTTATTGATCAAGGTGGGTTTCTGTGACGCCTTTGTCTGGTCGTTGAACACAAACGAAGTACGCGAAGTTGCAGCTATGGCGAACTTTTAATCTAAACAAAACCCCAAAGTCTAAACGATGCCCTAAGGGCTGTATATATGGAGGAAGAGGGGGGAATTTCGTGGCCCTTGGTGGAGGGGTCCGAAATCAACCCTATCTCTTGTTTCCCCACACATACGGACTCTAAAAATAGCCTATACTTATTTCGAAATTACATGGGCCTGGCCCAATAATAAGGTGACGCAGCACCTAAAATAGCCTCGGGACGAAATTTATGAAGTGGCATCTTGTATATTTCGTCCAAGGCTTAATGCACCCATTATGGTGGCTTCAAAGTCCTGAAATCATCACTTGTAACTCCGTTCTTGTTCCCCTTGCGCATGCCATCATCTCCATGCTTGTTCTTGCTCCAATGTTCATCCTTCTCCAAGCTAGACCCTTCATTTGTAAGCAAAACAAATGTATCCAATTTAGGCAGCATCATATTCTCATGAACATTAGAATCATTACCAAGAAACGAAAGTACCTGGTAATTTAGTTGGCGTGCACGAGCTCTAGTAATTGGTCCAGTATGTATAGCAGCAGGGGCTGTGGGTGTAACAATTGTATTGATGTCCTCATCACGGACTCATACCCACCACCCTCGGTAGCAATCATCACACGCGGAGATTTGCATTCTCTCGCATAATGACCTCCTCCCTTACAACAACGACAAATAATATCACTTGTGTGCCCTGTTGATGCCCTGGAAGAAGAAGAACTCTGTGCAGGCCCGGCAGGTGGGCTCTTGGCAGATAATGGTGGTTGTTCCTGTTTTCTTGTATCACGGCTGTAGGAGGCACCTGATTGAGGTGCTGGTGCAGTTGAAGTAGAAGATGCACGCGGTGTCCATGATGAAGGTCGGCCTGCAGAAAAGTTAGTTCGCGCTAATGCTTGTCGATCATGCACTTCACGTTCAGCTTTACAAGCAAGATGGAATAAACGAGTGATATTGGTATACTCCTTATAGTCTAGAATGGTCTGAATCTCTCTATTTAATCCACCTAGAAAACGTGCAAGCATAGCTTCATTCTCCTCAACAATACCACATCTAATCATGCCAGTTTGTAATTCCTGATAATATTCTTCTACAGAATTTTTCCCTTGTCTTAAACGCTGCAATTTTTGAAGCAATTCACGTTGATAATATGGTGGAACCCAACGCGTACGCATAGCAGTTTTCAAAGCAGCCCAAGTAGTTGGAATAGGATATAATCTACAATGTTCAGACCACCATACACATGCAAAACTAGTGAAAGCACAAACAGCAGCAGCAAGTCGTCTCTCCTCAGGATATTGTAAACATGTAAATCGTTGTTCAGTTTCTAACTCCCAAGTAAGATATATATCAGGAACATATCTACCCTCAAATGGTGGAATATTCAATTTCAGTTTAGGAATATGGACATCATCGCGTACCTGAGGTGGTGGTGCAGGCCTACCATTACGAATATATACCTGAGGTCGACCTGCTGGTGGTGGTGCTGGTGGCTGCTCGTAGATCTGATTTTGATCAACCTCATCCTCATAATCGCCCGCATACTCATCATCCTCCTAGGTACCAGCAGGAGCAGTAGCAGGAGCCAAAGAAGCACCAACAGCAGTAGCAGCGGCACCAGAATTTTGTCCTGGCTCAATAGGAACACGCTGTGCTCGTCCATACTGATTCGGAAGGGGGCGTAGTTGTTGTTGTTGCAGAGGTGCGACAGGTGCAGCCGGTGGTGGAAGACGCGCAAGCAGTTCATTAAATCTGTTATCGAGCTTTGTTTCGAACGTCTTCTCAAGGCCAGTGATCTTCTCCATGGCCTCTTCAAAATTGTTCAGCACATCTTGTACCTGTTCAGTCATCATTTGCTGAAACTTATCATGAAGCTCCTTGTTCGATAAGTTCTCCCAGTCAATCTCGTCGGCTTGTGATCCTGGCATGGTTAGCAGCAATAGAAACACACAAGAATATGATCCTACAGACTACTAAGAAGTGGTGGTGGTGTATCACAAATCCGTCAAGCAAATCTCAAATTCTTACCAGTTCTTACCCAGCAGTAGGCGGTGATCGGCAACCGTTGTAGTCAAAAACTCTCAAAGCTTGGATAGAGCGATTACCAGGGAGAGTCAAACACAAGACGTAGATGTATGTGGAGCTGGGAAGGCTTATAGTATGGTAGCAAAAAGGGTCAGCAATAATCAATTCAGAGATGCAAAGTTGAATAAACGCTCAACGACGGTACTGTGCTGGTCCTAGGCTAGACTGTGCTAGAGATGCGAGCCTAGAACACCAACAAAATCACGGCGCGGCACGTAAACAAGGGAAAAGCACACTCTGAATTTATTTTTTTCGCTCTTTTTTTTGCGCTGTTTTTTTTGCGAAAAATCACTATAATGGCGAGTGTCTCAAAACTCTTCCTAGCTCAAACTGACAGGATGGGCACGAAATTTTTTCGACCAATTTTTTTTTCGACTGCCCGGACCCAAAAACTGCAAACGGGTCAAAAAAACTTCCTATAATGGCACCTGGAGATCTTGTTTGGTTACATTTGCGTAAGGATAGATTTCCTGATTTGCGCAAATCAAAGTTAATGCCACGTGCTGATGGTCCCTTTAAGGTGTTAGAGAAAATAAATGATAATGCATATAAACTTGAGCTGCCTGCAGATTTTGGGGTTAGTCCCACTTTTAACATTGCAGATTTGAAGCCTTATTTGGGTGAGGAAGATGAGTTTCCGTCGAGGACGACTTCATTTCAAGAAGGGGAGGATGATGAGGACATCAATACCATTGTTACACCCACAGCCCCTACTGCTACATATACGGGACCAATTACTAGAGCTCGCGCACGCCAACTAAATTACCAGGTACTTTCGTTTCTTGGTAATGATTCTAATGTTCATGAGAATATGATGCTGCCTAAATTGGATACATTTGTTTTGCTTACAAATGAAGGGCCTAGCTTGGAGAAGGATGAACATTGGAGCAAGAACAAGCATGGAGATGATGGCATGCGCAAGGGGAACAAGAACGGAGTTACAAGTGATGATTTCAGGACTTTGAAGCCACCATAATGGGTGCATGAAGCCTTGGACGAAATATACAAGATGCCACTTCATAAATTTCGTCCCGAGGCTATTTTAGGTGCTGCGTCACCTTATTATTGGGCAAGGCCCATGTAATTTCGAAATACATAAGTATAGGCTATTTTTAGAGTCCGTATGTGTGGGGAAACAAGAGATAGGGTTGATTTCGGACCCCTCCACCAAGGGCCACGAAATTCCCCCCTCTTCCTCCATATATACAGCCCTTAGGGCATCGTTTAGACTTTGGGTTTTGTTTAGATTAAAAGTTCGCCATAGCTGCAACTTCGCGTACTTCGTTTGTGTTCAACGACCAGACAAAGGCGTCACAGAACCCCACCTTGATCAATAAAGCTTTCATCTTATATTCGCAATATCCAGATTGCAATCTTAGTTTCTTGCTTGTTCTTCGTTTGCTCGCAGGAAACAGACCTTCGTGGTCAGGTTGATCGTGCTCCGGCGTGGTCAATAACCTCTCGGAGTTGGTTTAGCGATTGCTAAGGCGCGACGTCCTCGCACGTTCGTAGTCGGATCGTCAAAGTCGACTTCCACCAAAGCGAAATCCTCCATCTCATCGAAAGACGGGACACCTTTGCCTCTATCATTTCCTGATTTGCGCAAATCAAAGCTAATGCCACGTGCTGATGGTCCCTTTAAGGTGTTAGAGAAAATAAATGATAATGCATATAAACTTGAGCTGCCTGCAGATTTTGGGGTTAGTCCCACTTTTAACATTGCAGATTTGAAGCCTTATTTGGGTGAGGAAGATGAACTTCCGTCGAGGACGACTTCATTTCAAGAAGGGGAGGATGATGAGGACATCAATACAATTGTTACACCCACAGCCCCTGCTGCTATACATACTGGACCAATTACTAGAGCTCGTGCACGCCAACTAAATTACCAGGTACTTTCGTTTCTTGGTAATGATTCTAATGTTCATGAGAATATGATGCTGCCTAAATTGGATACATTTGTTTTGCTTACAAATGAAGGGCCTAGCTTGGAGAAGGATGAACATTGGAGCAAGAACAAGCATGGAGATGATGGCATGCGCAAGGGAAACAAGAACGGAGTTACAAGTGATGATTTCAGGACTTTGAAGCCACCATAATGGGTGCATGAAGCCTTGGACGAAATATACAAGACGCCACTTCATAAATTTCATCCCGAGGCTATTTTAGGTGCTGCGTCACCTTATTATTGGGCCAGGCCCATGTAATTTCGAAATACATAAGTATAGGCTATTTTTAGAGTCCGTATGTGTGGGGAAACAAGAGATAGGGTTGATTTCGGACCCCTCCACCAAGGGCCACGAAATTCCCCCCTCTTCCTCCATATATACAGCCCTTAGGGCATCGTTTAGACTTTGGGTTTTGTTTAGATTAAAAGTTCGCCATAGCTGCAACTTCGCGTACTTCGTTTGTGTTCAACGACCAGACAAAGGCGTCACAGAACCCCACCTTGATCAATAAAGCTTTCATCTTATATTCGAAATATCCAGATTGCAATCTTAGTTTCTTGCTTGTTCTTCGTTTGCTCGCAGGAAACAGACCCTCGTGGTCAGGTTGATCCTGCTCCGGCGTGGTCAATAACCTCTCGGAGTTGGTTTAGCGATTGCTAAGGCGCGACGTCCTCGCACGTTCGTAGTCGGATCGTCAAAGTCGACTTCCACCAAAGCGATATCCATCATCTCATCGAAAGATGGGACACCTTTGCCTCTATCACTGCACCTGTCGCACCTCTGCAACAACAACAACTACACCCCCTTCCGAATCAGTATGGACGAGCACAGTGTGTTCCTATTGAGCCAGGACAAAATTCTGGTGCCGCTGCTACTGCTGTTGGTGCTTCTTTGGCTCCTGCTACTGCTGCTGCTGCTACCCAGGAGGATGATGAGTATGCGGGCGATTATGAGGATGAGGTTGATCAAAATCAGATCTACGAGCAGCCACCAGCACCACCACCAGCAGGTCGACCTCAGGTATATATTCGTAATGGTAGGCCTGCACCACCACCTCAGGTACGAGATGATGTCCATATTCCTAAACTGAAATTGAATATTCCACCATTTGAGGGTAGATATGTTCCTGATATATATCTTACTTGGGAGTTAGAAACTGAACAACGATTTACATGTTTACAATATCCTGAGGAGAGACGAGTTGCTGCTGCTGTTTGTGCTTTCACTAGTTTTGCATGTGTATGGTGGTCTGAACATTGTAGATTATATCCTATTCCAACTACTTGGGTTGCTTTGAAAACTGCTATACGTACGCATTGGGTTCCACCATATTATCAACGTGAATTGCTTCAAAAATTGCAGCGTTTAAGACAAGGGAAAAATTATGTAGAAGAGTATTATCAGGAATTACAAACTGGCATGATTAGATGTGGTATTGTTGAGGAGAATGAAGCTATGCTTGCACGTTTTCTGGGTGGATTAAATAGAGAGATTCAGACCATTCTAGACTATAAGGAGTATACTAATATCACTCGTTTATTCCATCTTGCTTGTAAAGCTGAACGTGAAGTGCAGGATCGACAAGCATTGGGGCGAACTAACTTTTCTGCAGGCCGACCTTCATCATGGACACCACGTGCATCTTCTACTTCAACTGCACCAGCACCTCCATCCGGTGCCACCTCCAGCCGTGATACAAGAAAACAGGCACAACCACCATTATCTGCCAAGAGCGCACCTGCGGGGCCTGCCCAGCGTTCTTCTTCTTCCATGGCATCAACAGGGCACACAAGTGATATTATTTGTCGTCATTGTAAAGGAGGAGGTCATTATGCGAGGGAATGCAAATCTCCGCGTGTGATGATTGCTACCGCGGATGGTGGATATGAGTCCGCTAGTGACTATGATGAGGAGACGTTGGCTCTTATTACACGTGAAGAACATGGTGGAGATGATTCTGATCATGAGACGCTATACATGGCTCCTGAAGACGCTGACAGGTATGAATGTTTAGTTGCTCAACGAGTTTTGAGTGTGCAGGTCACACAAGCTGAGCAAAATCAGAGGCACAATTTGTTCCATACCAAGGGAGTTGTGAAGGAACGTTCTGTGTGCGTCATTATAGACGGAGGGAGCTGCAACAACTTGATAGAGGCAAAGGTGTCCCGTCTTTCGATGAGATGATGGATATCGCTTTGGTGGAAGTCGACTTCGACGATCCGACTACGAACGTGCGAGGACGTCGCGCCTTAGCAATCGCTAAACCAACTCTGAGAGGTTACTAACCAGGCTGGAGCACGATCAACCTGACCACGAGGGTCTGTTTCCTGCGAGCAAACGAAGAACAAGCAAGAAACTAAGATTGCAATCTGGATATTGCGAATATAAGATGAAAGCTTTATTGATCAAGGTGGGGTTCTGTGACGCCTTTGTCTGGTCGATGAACACAAACGAAGTACGCGAAGTTGCAGCTATGGCGAACTTTTAATCTAAACAAAACCCAAAGTCTAAACGATGCCCTAAGGGCTGTATATATGGAGGAAGAGGGGGGAATTTCGTGGCCCTTGGTGGAGGGGTCCGAAATCAACCCTATCTCTTGTTTCCCCACACATACGGACTCTAAAAATAGCCTATACTTATGTATTTCGAAATTACATGGGCCTGGCCCAATAATAAGGTGACGCAGCACCTAAAATAGCCTCCGGACGAAATTTATGAAGTGGCATCTTGTATATTTCGTCCAAGGCTTCATGCACCCATTATGGTGGCTTCAAAGTCCTGAAATCATCACTTGTAACTCCGTTCTTGTTCCCCTTGCGCATGCCATCATCTCCATGCTTGTTCTTGCTCCAATGTTCATCCTTCTCCAAGCTAGGCCCTTCATTTGTAAGCAAAACAAATGTATCCAATTTAGGCAGCATCATATTCTCATGAACATTAGAATCATTACCAAGAAACGGAAGTACCTGGTAATTTAGTTGGCGTGCACGAGCTCTAGTAATTGGTCCAGTATGTATAGCAGCAGGGGCTGTGGGTGTAACAATTGTATTGATGTCCTCATCACAACTTGGCTAGCATGGAGATGGTGGAGAAGCTTTCTCTCACCACAAGACCACATCCACATCCTTACTACATCCAATGGTTCAACAACAGCGGCAAGGTTAAGGTAACACGTACTGTTCGTGTGCATTTTAGTATCTCTACATATGCTAATTATGTTGATTGTGATGTGGTACCTATGCAAGCATGTTCCTTATTACTTGGTAGACCATGGCAATTTGATAAAAATTCTGTACACCATGGTAGAAACAATCACTATACTCTTGTTCATAAGGATAAAAATATTACTTTGCTTCCTATGACTCCTGATTCCATTTTGAAAGATGATATTAATAGAGCTAATAAAGCACAACAGGAGAAGAATAAGAGTGAAAATCAGATTGTGGCCAAAGAATTTGAGCAACAAATGAAGCCTAATAATAAACCATCTAGTGTTGCTTCTGAAATTAAATTGAAAAGTGCATGTTTATTTGCCACCAAATCTGATATTGATGAGCTAGATTTCAGCAAATCTGTTTGCTATGCTTTTGTGTGCAAAGAGGCATTATTCTCATTCGAGGACGTGCCTTCCTCTTTGCCTCCTGTTGTCACTAACATTTTGCAGGAGTTCGCTGACGTTTTTCCACAAGACGTGCCACCGGGATTACCGCCTATTCGAGGGATTGAGCATCAGATTGACTTAATTCCCGGTGCTTCACTGCCAAACTGTGCACCATACCGTACCAATCCAGAGGACACGAAGGAGATTATGCGTCAAGTACAAGGGCTTCTCGACAAAGGTTATATACACGAATACCTTAGTCCTTGTGGTGTTCCTATTATTCTAGTGCCAAAAAAGGATGGTACATCACGTATGTGTGTTGATTGTAGAGGCATTAATAATATTACTATTCGTTATCGTCATCCTATTCCTAGGCTAGATGATATGCTTGATGAATTGAGTGGCTCTACAAAATTCTCCAAAGTTGATTTGCGTAGTGGCTACCATCAAATTCGTATGAAATTGGAAGATGAATGGAAAACAGCATTTAATACTAAGTTTGGATTATATGAGTGGTTAGTCATGCCCTTTGGGTTAACTAATGCACCTAGTACTTTCATGAGATTAATGAACGAAGTTTTACGTGCTTTCATTGGACGATTTGTGGTAGTTTACTTTGATGACATATTGATTTATAGCAGATCTTTGGAAGAACATTTGGAACATTTACGTGCTGTTTTTATTGCTCTACGTGATGCACGTTTGTTTGGTAACCTTGGGAAGTGCACCTTTTGCACCGACCGAGTATCTTTTCTTGGCTATGTTGTTACTCCACAGGGAATTGAAGTTGATAAAGCCAAGATTGAAGCTATTGAGAGTTGGCCGCAGCCCAAAACGGTCACACAAGTGAGGAGTTTTCTTGGCCTCGCTCGATTCTATAGGCGTTTTGTGAGAGATTTCAGCACCATTGCTGCACCTCTCAATGAGCTTACAAAGAAAGATGTGCCTTTTCTTTGGGGTACCGCACAGGAAGAAGCCTTCACGGTATTGAAAGATAAGTTGACACATGCTCCTTTACTCCAACTTCCTGATTTTAATAAGACTTTTGAGCTTGAATGTGATGCTAGTGGAATTGGATTAGGAGGTGTGTTATTACAAGATGGCAAACCTGTTGCATACTTTTCTGAAAAATTGAGTGGGCCTAGTCTGAATTATTCTACTTATGATAAAGAATTATATGCTCTTGTTCGGACTTTAGGAACATGGCAACATTATTTATGGCCCAAAGAATTTGTTATACATTCTGATCACGAATCTTTGAAACATATTAAAAGTCAAGCTAAACTGAATCGTAGACATGCTAAATGGGTTGAATTCATTGAGACTTTCCCTTATGTCATTAAACACAAGAAGGGAAAAGAAAATGTTATTGCTGATGCATTGTCTCGTCGCTATACTATGCTTTCACAACTTGACTTCAAAATATTTGGTTTGGAGACCATCAAAGATCAATATGTGCATGATGCTGATTTTAAAGATGTAATGCAGAATTGTAAAGAAGGAAGAATGTGGAACAAGTTTGTTGTTAACGATGGATTTGTGTTTCGTGCTAACAAGCTATGCATTCCAGCTAGCTCCGTTCGTCTTTTATTGTTGCAGGAGGCGCATGGAGGAGGATTAATGGGACACTTTGGCGTGAAGAAGACGGAGGACGTAGTTGCTACACATTTCTTTTGGCCAAAGATGAGACGGGATGTTGAGCGTTTTATTGCTCGCTGCACTACATGTCAAAAAGCTAAGTCACGACTCAATCCTCATGGTTTATATATGCCTTTGCCTGTACCTAGTGTTCCTTGGGAGGATATATCTATGGACTTTGTTTTAGGTTTACCTCGAACAAAGAAGGGGAGGGATAGCATATTTGTTGTCGTGGATAGATTCTCGAAAATGGCACACTTTATACCATGTCATAAAAGCGATGATGCTGTTAATGTTGCTGATTTGTTCTTTCGTGAAATTATTCGCTTGCATGGTGTGCCAAATACTATTGTTTCAGATTGTGATACTAAATTTCTTAGCCACTTTTGGAGATGTTTATGGGCTAAGTTGGGGACTAAACTGCTTTTTAGTACTACTTGTCACCCCCAAACTGATGGACAAACTGAAGTAGTCAATAGAACGTTGTCTACTATGCTTAGGGCTGTTTTGAAGAATAATAAGAAAATGTGGGAGGAATGCTTGCCTCATATTGAATTTGCTTATAATCGTTCATTGCATTCTACTACTAAGATGTGCCCTTTTGAAGCTGTGTATGGTTTCCTACCTCATGCACCTATTGATTTGTTGCCTCTTCCATCTTCGGAGAAGGTTAATTTTGATGCTAAACAACGTGCTGAATTGATTTTAAAAATGCATGAGTTAACTAAGGAAAACATTGAGCGCATGAATGCTAAATATAAACTTGCTGGAGATAAGGGTAGAAAACATGTTGTGTTTGCACCTGGAGATCTTGTTTGGTTACATTTGCGTAAGGATAGATTTCCTGATTTGCGCAAATCAAAGCTAATGCCACGTGCTGATGGTCCCTTTAAGGTGTGAGAGAAAATAAATGATAATGCATATAAACTTGAGCTGCCTGCAGATTTTGGGGTTAGTCCCACTTTTAACATTGCAGATTTGAAGCCTTATTTGGGTGAGGAAGATGAACTTCCGTCGAGGACGACTTCATTTCAAGAAGGGGAGGATGATGAGGACATCAATACAATTGTTACACCCACAGCCCCTGCTGCTATACATACTGGACCAATTACTAGAGCTCGCGCACGCCAACTAAATTATCAGGTACTTTCGTTTCTTGGTAATGATTCTAATGTTCATGAGAATATGATGCTGCCTAAATTGGATACATTTGTTTTGCTTACAAATGAAGGGCCTAGCTTGGAGAAGGATGAACATTGGAGCAAGAACAAGCATGGAGATGATGCCATGCGCAAGGGGAACAAGAACAGAGTTACAAGTGATGATTTCAGGACTTTGAAGCCACCATAATGGGTGCATGAAGCCATGGACGAAATATACAAGATGCCACTTCATAAATTTCGTCCCGAGGCTATTTTAGGTGCTGCGTCACCTTATTATTGGGCCAGGCCCATGTAATTTCGAAATACATAAGTATAGGCTATTTTTAGAGTCCGTATGTGTGGGGAAACAAGAGATAGGGTTGATTTCGGACCCCTCTACCAAGAGCCACGAAATTCCCCCCCTCTTCCTCCATATATACAGCCCTTAGGGCATCGTTTAGACTTTGGGTTTTGTTTAGATTAAAAGTTCGCCACAGCTGCAACCTCGCGTACTTCATTTGTGTTCAACGACCAGACAAAGGCGTCACAGAACCCCACCTTGATCAATAAAGCTTTCATCTTATATTCGCAATATCCAGATTGCAATCTTAGTTTCTTGCTTGTTCTTCGTTTGCTCGCAGGAAACAGACCCTCGTGGTCAGGTTGATCGTGCTCCGGCATGGTCAATAACCTCTCGGAGTTGGTTTAGCGATTGCTAAGGCGCGACGTCCTCGCACGTTCGTAGTCGGATCGTCAAAGTCGACTTCCACCAAAGCGATATCCATCATCTCATCGAAAGATGGGACACCTTTGCCTCTATCAGGCAGGTGCGCTCTTGGCAGATAATGGTGGTTGTTCCTGTTTTCTTGTATCACGGCTGTAGGAGGCACCTGATTGAGGTGCTGGTGCAGTTGAAGTAGAAGATGCACGCGGTGTCCATGATGAAGGGCGGCCTGCAGAAAAGTTAGTTCGCGCCAATGCTTGTCGATCCTGCACTTCACGTTCAGCTTTACAAGCAAGATGGAATAAACGAGTGATATTAGTATACTCCTTATAGTCTAGAATGGTCTGAATCTCTCTATTTAATCCACCCAGAAAACGTGCAAGCATAGCTTCATTCTCCTCAACAATACCACATCGAATCATGCCAGTTTGTAATTCCTGATAATATTCTTCTACAAAAAATTTTCCTTGTCTTAAACGCTGCAATTTTTGAAGCAATTCACGTTGATAATATGGTGGAACCCAACGCGTACGCATAGCAGTTTTCAAAGCAGCCCAAGTAGTTGGAATAGGATATAATCTACAATGTTCAGACCACCAGACACATGCAAAACTAGTGAAAGCACAAACAGCAGAAGCAACCCGTCTCTCCTCGGGATATTGTAAACATGTAAAACGTTGTTCAGTTTCTAACTCCCAAGTAAGATATATATCAGGAACATATCTACCCTCAAATGGTGGAATATTCAATTTCAGTTTAGGAATATGGACATCATCTCGTACCTGAGGTGATGGTGCAGGCCTACCATTACGAATATATACCTGAGGTCGACCTGCTGGTGGTGGTACTGGTGGTTGCACGTAGTCCTGATTTTGAGCAACCTCATCCTCGTAATCTCCCACATAATCATCCTCCTCCGCATCAGCAGCAGGAGCCACAGAAGTATCAACAGCAGCACCAACAGTTTGGCCAAACGCAAGAGGAACACGGCTCGCTCGGCGGAGGTCTATTTCGCGACGTGGAGGTAGTCGTTGTTGTTGTTGTTGGAGAGGTGCGTTAGGTGCAGCGGGTGGTGGTGGCGGAAGACGCGCGAGCAATTCATTAAACTTGTTATCGAGCTTTGTTTCGAATCTCTTCTCCATGCCATCTATCTTCTCCATGGCCTCTTCAAATCTGTTTAGCACGTCTTGCACCTGTCCACTCATCATTTGCTGAAATTTATCATGCAAATCCTTATTCGTCATGTTCTCCCAGTCAGTCTCGTCGGCTTGTGATCCTGGCATGGTTAGCAGCAATAGAAACACACAAGAATATGATCCTACAGACTACTAACAAGAGGTGGTGGTGGGTGTCACAAATCCGTCAAGCAAATCTCAAATTCTTACCAGTTCTTACCCAGCAGCAGGCGGTGATCGGCAACCGTTGTAGTCAAAAACTCTCAAAGCTTGGATAGAGCGATTACCAGGGAGAGTCAAACGCACGACGTAGATGTATGTGGAGCTGGGAAGGATTATAATATGGTAGCAAAAAGGGTCAGCAATAAACAATTCAGAGATGCAAAGTTGAATAAACGCTCAACGACGGTACTGTGCTGGTCCTAGGCTAGACTGTGCTAGAGACGCGAGCCTAGAACACCAACAAAATCACGGCGCGGCACGTAAACAAGGGAAAAGCACACTCTGGAATTTTTTTTCGCTCTTTTTTTTTTGCGAAAAATCACTATAATGGCGAGTGTCTCAAAACTCTTCCTAGCTCAAACTGACAGTATGGGCACGAAATTTTTTCGACTAATTTTTTTTCGCCCTTTTTTTTCCCGAAACCTACTCCGGCAAGGAAACATGAATCGGAATCTAGATGGATCTCGAAAACAAACCTAATATGACAAGAACTCGAATTGGTGGTGGATATATGGTGGTAGATGGCAGCGGTGGTGGTATATGACAGCTGTGGTGGTATATGGATACGGATTCGAAGCGGTGGCGGATAAGCGGTGGTGGTAGATGGCAGGGGTGATGATGATGGTGCGGCGGCGGCGTGACAACTTATGACCAGAACTCGAAACTCTAAAAGACTAGACTCTAAGACCAGCAACTAGACACGACGATGCAACCGCAAATTCAACAAAGCAAAACCCTTAAAAGATTATGCAAAGGCTCAGATTGGTTCGGATATGATGAACTAACCCTTTTTTTTGGCTTTTTCGTGGACTATAGGTATGAAGAACAGACTCGATCTAAACTACGAAAAACTATAAAATCTCACCGAGCAACCTGGAAATCTGATACCACTTGATAGAGGCAAAGGTGTCCCGTCTTTCGATGAGATGATGGATATCGCTTTGGTGGCAGTCGACTTTGACGATCCGACTACGAACGTGCGAGGATGTCGCGCCTTAGCAATCGCTAAACCAACTCCGAGAGGTTATTGACCACGCCGGAGCACGATCAACCTGACCACGAGGGTCTGTTTCCTGCGAGCAAACGAAGAACAAGCAAGAAACTGAGATTGCAATCTGGATATTGCGAATATAAGATGAAAGCTTTATTGATCAAGGTGGGGTTCTGTGACGCCTTTGTCTGGTCGTTGAACACAAACGAAGTACGCGAAGTTGCAGCTATGGCGAACTTTTAATCTAAACAAAACCCAAAGTCTAAACGATGCCCTAAGGGCTGTATATATGGAGGAAGAGGGGGGAATTTCGTGGCCCTTGGTGGAGGGGTCCAAAATCAACCCTATCTCTTGTTTCCCCACACATACGGACTCTAAAAATAGCCTATACTTATGTATTTCGAAATTACATGGGCCTGGCCCAATAATAAGGTGACACAGCACCTAAAATAGCCTCGGGACGAAATTTATGAAGTGGCATCTTGTATATTTCGTCCAAGGCTTCATGCACCCATTATGGTGGCTTCAAAGTCTTGAAATCATCACTTGTAACTCCGTTCTTGTTCCCCTTGCGCATGCCATCATCTCCATGCTTGTTCTTGCTCCAATGTTCATCCTTCTCCAAGCTAGGCCCTTCATTTGTAAGCAAAACAAATGTATCCAATTTAGGCAGCATCATATTCTCATGAACATTAGAATCATTACCAAGAAACGAAAGTACCTGGTAATTTAGTTGGCGTGCACGAGCTCTAGTAATTGGTCCAGTATGTATAGCAGCAGGGGCTGTGGGTGTAACAATTGTATTGATGTCCTCATCATGGGCTATATACCGCTTCTCGCTTCTTGCTCATTTTACCGTGTTCACTTTGCATGCTATGCTTGCTTCTATGCCTTTGCCATGCAATTGTGACCCTTGCTTGCATCTACCCTTGATTCACCATTATGCTACTTCTATATGTATTTGCATGCTTGGTGGAGATCCCTGTTGCTATTGCCAAGTTTATCATGTGCCTCATGCTATTGATGCTATTTTGCTCATATCTTGCCTTCATGCTTGTGATGTGTACCTGGAGATCTTGTTTGGTTACATTTGCACCTGGAGATCTTGTTTGGTTACATTTGCGTAAGGATAGATTTCCTGATTTGCGCAAATCAAAGCTAATGCCACGTGCTGATGGTCCCTTTAAGGTGTGAGAGAAAATAAATGATAATGCATATAAACTTGAGCTGCCTGCAGATTTTGGGGTTAGTCCCACTTTTAACATTGCAGATTTGAAGCCTTATTTGGGTGAGGAAGATGAGTTTCCGTCGAGGACGACTTCATTTCAAGAAGGGGAGGATGATGAGGACATCAATACCATTGTTACACCCACAGCCCCTACTGCTACATATACGGGACCAATTACTAGAGCTCGCGCACGCCAACTAAATTACCAGGTACTTTCGTTTCTTGGTAATGATTCTAATGTTCATGAGAATATGATGCTGCCTAAATTGGATACATTTGTTTTGCTTACAAATGAAGGGCCTAGCTTGGAGAAGGATGAACATTGGAGCAAGAACAAGCATGGAGATGATGGCATGCGCAAGGGGAACAAGAACGGAGTTACAAGTGATGATTTCAGGACTTTGAAGCCACCATAATGGGTGCATGAAGCCTTGGACGAAATATACAAGATGCCACTTCATAAATTTCGTCCCGGAGGCTATTTTAGGTGCTGCGTCACCTTATTATTGGGCCAGGCCCATGTAATTTCGAAATACATAAGTATAGGCTATTTTTAGAGTCCGTATGTGTGGGGAAACAAGAGATAGGGTTGATTTCGGACCCCTCCACCAAGGGCCACGAAATTCCCCCCTCTTCCGCCATATATACAGCCCTTAGGGCATCGTTTAGACTTTGGGTTTTGTTTAGATTAAAAGTTCGCCATAGCTGCAACTTCGCGTACTTCGTTTGTGTTCAACGACCAGACAAAGGCGTCACAGAACCCCACCTTGATCAATAAAGCTTTCATCTTATATTCGCAATATCCAGATTGCAATCTTAGTTTCTTGCTTGTTCTTCGTTTGCTCGCAGGAAACAGACCCTCGTGGTCAGGTTGATCGTGCTCCGGCGTGGTCAATAACCTCTCGGAGTTGGTTTAGTGATTGCTAAGGCGCGACGTCCTCGCACGTTCGTAGTCGGATCGTCAAAGTCGACTTCCACCAAAGCGATATCCATCATCTCATCGAAAGACGGGACACCTTTGCCTCTATCATCTTGCAAATCTGTGTGGCGGATCCGTACTACATGCACGAGTCTTTCTTGAGTCTCGAAGACATTGAGCGTGAAACTGCTAGGGAGTACCTCCAAAACTTCATGGTACGGAATAAGGACCAGGAAATTGTCCTCCTGCCATATCATCCAAAGTAAGTCAGTTCCGGACAACCCTTTCGTACATTTAAATCATTCCTTCTCGCTCATATGGAGAATAATTTGAGGTGTCTTTTCCCCGTAGCAATGGGCGCACCGTCCTTATCATTCTTTACCAGCGAGTCTCCCACGCCGTGTATTTTGACCCTACCAGAGACTATGAGAAGAAGGATTACACCCACATAATGAATATTCTAGATGGTGCTCTCTAAGGCTTCAGCATTAGGGGTGGCCACCTGCAGATCAGGAAACAAAGGAACAAGAAGTTGGGTTTCTCGCATAAAACTAACTTCTGTTGCATCCATGTCCCCAAACCAAGCAAGACAGATAGATTCTACCTCCTCCATCTCATGATTGAGTTCAACACGGATCACCAAAAGCTTCGTATGACAACCAGAAATGATGATCATATCCGCAAGTGGGTAGAATCTCATGGTGAAGCGGATTATAAACTTAGAGATGGCTTCTTTCACATCCAAAAGGGACACTGCGACGATCATCATGAAAGAAGTCATCGATGAGAAGGGGATGTTCCACCACGGCCCTATATCGCGAGCTGACGTCCGAACTCGCATAGGCATGCAACATCATGACATCGCCGTTCAAGAAGCTAGGGTCCATCCTTGATGATATGGAAGGATGGAACTTCTAGTGATTTACGATGCCGATGATGATGATATGTGTCGGTTGAACTTGTATACTTTCTGTAGCGATTAAACTTTGTGATGTCCACGGTCCCTGCCAAACTTGCGTAACGCTACTTTGTTAGTTTGGGTATGATGACATGTGTACCTCTAGTTAACTAGTTTGCGTACTATATGTTGCGTCTAGTTGCTAACCCTTTCTTTTTTGTGTTGCTCTAGTATATTTTGTTGCATATGATCGTACATTCTCTTGATGAAGATGCATCTGTAACAAGTACCTAGATTCTTGCTGGCGAAGGGGTGCTATTTCGTGTATGAAGGGAAGGTTCCGGGAGTGTATGATGAGTGGTATGAGTGTCAGGCGCAAGTGGAGGGGGTCTCGGGCGCCAGTCATAAAGGCTTCAAAAGTAGACAAGAAGCACAAGCTAGTTACTTGAGCTAAATGCTAGCGCGAGAGAAGCCTCATAACTGTCACCTCATGTACTGCATAGTTCCGCTATCACTCATACTAATAGAACTTCTCGCGTATATCATTGTTTAGACGGATGATGTTGTAGTTGCGAGTATTCGAGACTTGCATGTATCGCTGATAGAGGCAAAGGTGTCCCGTCTTTCGATGAGATGATGGATATCGCTTTGGTGGAAGTCGACTTTGACGATCCGACTACGAACGTGCGAGGACGTCGCGCCTTAGCAATCGCTAAACCAACTCCGAGAGGTTATTGACCACGCCGGAGCACGATCAACCTGACCACGAGGGTCTGTTTCCTGCGAGCAAACGAAGAACAAGCAAGAAACTAAGATTGCAATCTGGATATTGCGAATATAAGATGAAAGCTTTATTGATCAAGGTGGGGTTCTGTGACGCCTTTGTCTGGTCGTTGAACACAAACGAAGTACGCGAAGTTGCAGCTATGGCGAACTTTTAATCTAAACAAAACCCAAAGTCTAAACGGTGCCCTAAGGGCTGTATATATGGAGGAAGAGAGGGGGAATTTCGTGGCCCTTGGTGGAGGGGTCCGAAATCAACCCTATCTCTTGTTTCCCCACACATATGGACTCTAAAAATAGCCTATACTTATGTATTTCGAAATTACATGGGCCTGGCCCAATAAAAAGGTGACGCAGCACCTATAATAGCCTCGGGACGAAATTTATGAAGTGGCATCTTGTATATTTCGTCCATGGCTTCATGCACCCATTATGGTGGCTTCAAAGTCCTGAAATCATCACTTGTAACTCCGTTCTTGTTCCCCTTGCGCATGGCATCATCTCCATGCTTGTTCTTGCTCCAATGTTCATCCTTCTCCAAGCTAGGCCCTTCATTTGTAAGCAAAACAAATGTATCCAATTTAGGCAGCATCATATTCTCATGAACATTAGAATCATTACCAAGAAACGAAAGTACCTGATAATTTAATTGGCGTGCGCGAGCTCTAGTAATTGGTCCCGTATATGTAGCAGTAGGGGCTGTGGGTGTAACAATGGTATTGATGTCCTCATCATCCTCCCCTTCTTGAAATGAAGTCGTCCTCGACGGAAACTCATCTTCCTCACCCAAATAAGGCTTCAAATCTGCAATGTTAAAAGTGGGACTAACCCCAAAATCTGCAGGCAGCTCAAATTTATATGCATTATTATTTATTTTCTCTAACACCTTAAAGGGACCATCAGCACGTGGCATTAGCTTTGATTTGCGCAAATCAGGAACCCTATCCTTACGCAAATGTAACCAAACAAGATCTCCAGGTGCAAACACAACATGTTTTCTACCCTTATCTCCAGCAAGTTTATATTTAGCATTCATACGCTCAATGTTTTCCTTAGTTAACTCATGCATTTTTAAAATCAATTCAGCACGTTGTTTAGCATCAAAATTAACCTTCTCCAAAGATGGAAGAGGCAACAAATCAATAGGTGCACGAGGTAGGAAACCATACACAACTTCAAAAGGGCACATCTTAGTAGTAGAATGCAATGAACGATTATAAGCAAATTCAATATGAGGCAAGCATTCCTCCCACATTTTCTTATTATTCTTCAAAACAGCCCTAAGCATAGTAGACAACATTCTATTGACTACTTCAGTTTGTCCATAAGTTTGGGGGTGACAAGTAGTACTAAAAAGCAGTTTAGTCCCCAACTTAGCCCATAAACATCTCCAAAAGTGGCTAAGAAATTTAGTATCACGATCTGAAACAATAGTATTTGGCACACCATGCAAACGAATAATTTCACGAAAGAACAAGTCAGCAACATTAACAGCATCATCGCTTTTATGACATGGTATAAAGTGTGCCATTTTCGAGAATCTATCCACGACAACAAATATGCTATCCCTCCCCTTCTTTGTTCGAGGTAAACCTAAAACAAAGTCCATAGATATATCCTCCCAAGGAACACTAGGTACGAGCAAAGGCATATATAAACCATGAGTATTGAGTTGTGACTTAGCTTTTTGACATGTAGTGCATCGAGCAATAAAACGCTCAACATCCCGTCTCATCTTTGGCCAAAAGAAATGTGTAGCAAGTACGTCCTCCGTCTTCTTCACGCCAAAGTGTCCCATTAATCCTCCTCCATGCGCCTCCTGCAACAACAAAAGACGAACGGAGCTAGCTGGAATGCATAGCTTGTTAGCACGAAACACAAATCCATCGTTAACGACGAACTTGTTCCACATTCTTCCTTCTTTACAATTCTGCATTACATCTTTAAAATCAGCATCATGCACATATTGATCTTTGATGGTCTCCAAACCAAAAATTTTGAAGTCAAGTTGTGAAAGCATAGTATAGCGGCGAGACAATGCATCAGCAATAACATTTTCTTTTCCCTTCTTGTGTTTAATGACATAAGGAAAAGTCTCAATGAATTCAACCCATTTAGCATGTCTACGATTCAGTTTAGCTTGACTTTTAATATGTTTCAAAGATTCATGATCAGAATGTATAACAAATTCTTTGGGCCATAAATAATGTTGCCATGTTTCTAAAGTCCGAACAAGAGCATATAATTCTTTATCATAAGTAGAATAATTCAGACTAGGCCCACTCAATTTTTCAGAAAAGTATGCAACAGGTTTGCCATCTTGTAATAACACACCGCCTAATCCAATTCCACTAGCATCACATTCAAGCTCAAAAGTCTTATTAAAATCAGGAAGTTGGAGTAAAGGAGCATGTGTCAACTTATCTTTCAATACCGAGAAGGCTTTTTCCTGTGCGGTACCCCAAAGAAAAGGCACATCTTTCTTTGTAAGCTCATTGAGAGGTGCAGCAATGGTGCTGAAATCTCTCACAAAACGCCTACAGAATCCAGCGAGGCCAAGAAAACTCCTCACTTGTGTGACCGTTTTGGGTTGCGGCCAACTCTCAATAGCTTCAATCTTGGCTTTATCAACTTCAATTCCCTGTGGAGTAACAACATAGCCAAGAAAAGATACTCGGTCGGTGCAAAAGGTGCACTTCCCAAGGTTACCAAACAAACGTGCATCACGTAGAGCAATAAAAACATCACGTAAATGTTCCAAATGTTCTTCCCAAGATCTGCTATAAATCAATATGTCATCAAAGTAAACTACCACAAATCGTCCAATGAAAGCACGTAAAACTTCGTTCATTAATCTCATGAAAGTACTAGGTGCATTAGTTAACCCAAAAGGCCTGACTAACCACTCATATAATCCAAACTTAGTTTTGAATGCTGTTTTCCATTCATCTCCCAATTTCATACGAATTTGATGGTATCCACTACGCAAATCAACTTTGGAGAATATTGTAGAGCCACTCAATTCATCAAGCATATCATCTAGCCTAGGAATAGGATGACGATAATGAATAGTAATATTATTAATGCCTCTACAATCAACACACATACGTGATGTACCATCCTTTTTCGGCACTAGAATAATAGGAACAGCACAAGGACTAAGGGATTCGCGTATATAACCTTTGTCGAGAAGCTCTTGTACTTGACGCATAATCTCCTTCGTCTCCTCTGGATTGGTACGGTATGGTGCACGGTTTGGCAGTGAAGCACCGGGAATTAAGTCAATCTGATGCTCAATCCCTCGAATAGGCGGTAATCCCGGTGGCACGTCTTGTGGAAAGATGTCAGCGAACTCCTGCAAAATGTTAGTGACAGTAGGAGGCAAAGAGGAAGGCACGTCCTCGAATGAAAATAATGCCTCTTTGCACACAAAAGCATAGCAAACAGATTTGCTGAAATCTAGCTCATCAATATCAGATTTGGTGGCAAATAAACATGCACTTTTCAATTTAATTTCAGAAGCAACACTAGATGGTTTATTATTAGGCTTCATTTGTTGCTCAAATTCTTTTGCCACAATCTGATTTTCACTCGTATTTGTCTCCTGTTTTGCTTTATTAGCTCTATTAATATCATCTTTCAAAATGGAATCAGGAGTCATAGGAAGCAAAGTAATATTTTTATCCTTATGAACAAGAGTATAGTGATTGTTTCTACCATGGTGTACAGAATTTTTATCAAATTGCCATGGTCTACCAAGTAATAAGGAACATGCTTGCATAGGTACCACATCACAATCAACATAATCAACATATGTAGAGATACTAAAATGCACACGAACAGTACGTGTTACCTTAACCTTGCCGCTGTTGTTGAACCATTGGATGTAGTAAGGATGTGGATGTGGTCTTGTGGTGAGAGAAAGCTTCTCCACCATCTCCATGCTAGCCAAGTTGTTGCAGCTCCCTCCGTCTATGATGACGCGCACAGAATGTTCCTTCACAACTCCCTTGGTATGGAACAAATTGTGCCTCTGATTTTGCTCAGCTTGTGTGATCTGCACACTCAAAACACGTTGAGCAACTAAACATTCATACCTGTCAGCGTCTTCAGGAGCCATGTATTGCGTCTCATGATCAGAATCATCTCCACCATGTTCTTCACGTATAATAAGAGCCAAAGTCTCCTCATCATAGTCACTAGCAGACTCATATCCACCATCCGCGGTAGCAATCATCACACGCGGAGATTTGCATTCTCTCGCATAATGACCTCCTCCCTTACAACGACGACAAATAATATCACTTGTGTGCCCTGTTGATGCCATGGAAGAAGAAGAACGTTGTGCAGGCCGCGCAAGTGCGCTCTTGGCAGATAATGGTGGTTGTGCCTGTTTTCTTGTATCACGGCTGGAGGTGGCACCGGATGGAGGTGCTGGTGCAGTTGAAGTAGAAGATGCACGTGGTGTCCATGATGAAGGTCGGCCTGCAGAAAAGTTAGTTCGCCCCAATGCTTGTCGATCCTGCACTTCACGTTCAGCTTTACAAGCAAGATGGAATAAACGAGTGATATTAGTATACTCCTTATAGTCTAGAATGGTCTGAATCTCTCTATTTAATCCACCCAGAAAACGTGCAAGCATAGCTTCATTCTCCTCAACAATACCACATCTGATAGAGGCAAAGGTGTCCCGTCTTTCGATGAGATGATGGATATCGCTTTGGTGGAAGTCGACTTTGACGATCCGACTATGAACGTGCGAGGACGTCGCGCCTTAGCAATCGCTAAACCAACTCCGAGAGGTTATTGACCACGCCGGAGCACGATCAACCTGACCACGAGGGTCTGTTTCCTGCGAGCAAACGAAGAACAAGCAAGAAACTAAGATTGCAATCTGGATATTGCGAATATAAGATGAAAGCTTTATTGATCAAGGTGGGGTTCTGTGACGCCTTTGTCTGGTCGTTTAACACAAACGAAGTACGCGAAGTTGCAGCTATGGCGAACTTTTAATCTAAACAAAACCCAAAGTCTAAACGATGCCCTAAGGGCTGTATATATGGAGGAAGAGGGGGGAATTTCGTGGCCCTTGGTGGAGGGGTCCGAAATCAACCCTATCTCTTGTTTCCCCACACATACGGACTCTCAAAATAGCCTATACTTATGTATTTCGAAATTACATGGGCCTGGCCCAATAATAAGGTGACGCAGCACCTAAAATAGCCTCGGGACGAAATTTATGAAGTGGCATCTTCTATATTTCGTCCAAGGCTTCATGCATCCATTATGGTGGCTTCAAAGTCCTGAAATCATCACTTGTAACTCCGTTCTTGTTCCCCTTGCGCATGCCATCATCTCCATGCTTGTTCTTGCTCCAATGTTCATCCTTCTCCAAGCTAGGCCCTTCATTTGTAAACAAAACAAATGTATCCAATTTAGGCAGCATCATATTCTCATGAACATTAGAATCATTACCAAGAAACGAAAGTACCTGGTAATTTAGTTGGCGTGCACGAGCTCTAGTAATTGGTCCAGTATGTATAGCAGCAGGGGTTGTGGGTGTAACAATTGTATTGATGTCCTCATCATCCTCCCCTTCTTGAAATGAAGTCGTCCTCGACGGAAGTTCATCTTCCTCACCCAAATAAGGCTTCAAATCTGCAATGTTAAAAGTGGGACTAACCTCAAAATCTGCAGGCAGCTCAAGTTTATATGCATTATCATTTATTTTCTCTAACACCTTAAAGGGACCATCAGCACGTGGCATTAACTTTGATTTGCGCAAATCAGGAAATCTATCCTTACGCAAATGTAACCAAACAAGATCTCCAGGTGCAAACACAACATGTTTTCTACCCTTATCTCCAGCAAGTTTATATTTAGCATTCATGCGCTCAATATTTTCCTTAGTTAACTCATGCATTTTTAAAATCAATTCAGCACGTTGTTTAGAATCAAAATTAACCTTCTCCGAAGATGGAAGAGGCAACAAATCAATAGGTGCACGAGGTAGGAAACTGATGAGGACATGACTACCTTGGATATGACCAAAAATATTGCATATATGCATATTTGTCAGGTGATTTCTAGTGCAAACTATTCAATAATCTATTTATGTTATCCAGAACAAAAATACTTCACACACTTTTGTGTGTTGTCTAATTGCAGGTGTATGAGACATTTGTACAATCCACATATGAAGATAAGGAAGAAAGAGATGTTTATTTGCTGTCCAAAAAGTTCTCTCACGTCACTTTTGGCCCAAGAGAAGATAGAGTCCAAGTCTCTCACGTTCTGGATTCAGATTCGGACTGCACAGACACACCTGACTCAAAATGCACACAAGTTTTTCATACGGACTCCGAATTGGGTGATTCTTTTTTTGATGGAAACTAGATTTCGTGCACTTTCCAACCCAATTGGAATCACCTTCAAATTCGTCCGGAGCGTTGAGTTGTGGACGAAACAATCTGATGCTGCAGCAGAATCCGAGTCAAACTACAAGTCCAAAGGTGTTACATCACCTCCACTTGGGCCCATTGGCCTTGTACGACCTAGATTTAGTTTTAGGCTGCCTTGGGACGTCCTCCCACCTCCTTGGCCGCCACCCCTTGCTCCTATATAAGTAGATCCATCTAGTAGCTTTTCCTTGGGATTTGTTTAGTTAAAAGTTAGCCATTGCAACTTCGTGTACTTCGTTTGTGTCCAACGACCAGACCAAGACCGCTTACGGATCCCCACCTTTATCAATACTTCATATATATTCGCAATATTCAGATTGCTTTTATCATATTCTTGCTCGTTCTTCGATTGCTTGCAGGAATAGACCTTCGTGGTCAGGTTGATCGTGCTCCGGCGTGGTCAATAACCTCAGGAGATTGGTTTAGCGATTGCTAAGGCGCAACGTCGTGCACGTTTGTAGTCGGATCGTCAAAGTCGTCTCCACCAAATCGGTAGTATCATCTCATCGAAAGATTGGGACACCCCGCCTCTATCAAGTGGTATCAGTTTTCAGGTTGCTCGGTGAGAATTTCCAGTTTTCCTAGATTAGATTTATTTTCTCACCTATTGTCCAAGAAAAATCCACAAAAAAGAGTTAGATCTATTCATCCTTTGTCCAAGCCAGTCTGAGCCTTTGCAATTTTCTTTTCATTGCTTGCATAGTTGAATTATCGGTTGCATCATCGTGTTGAGTTGCTGGTCTTAGTGTCTAGTTCGTTTAGAGTTTCGAGTTCTGTTCACATTAGTCACGCCACCGCTGCATCATTATCTCTTCCGCTGTCCACCACCCATCCATCAATTTCCA
>NW_025228058.1:422410-492225 GCF_018294505.1 Triticum aestivum
TCAGGTTGCTCGGTGAGAATTTCCAGTTTTCCTAGATTAGATTTATTTTCTTACCTATTGTCCAAGAAAAAGCCACAAAAAAGAGTTAGATCTATTCATCCTTGGTCCAAGCCAGTCTGAGCCTTTGCAATTTTCTTTTCATTGCTTGCATAGTTGAATTATCGGTTGCATCGTCGTGTCGAGTTGCTGGTCTTAGTGTCTAGTTCGTTTAGAGTTTCGAGTTCTGTTCACATTAGTCACGCCACCGCTGCATCATTATCTCTTCCGCTGTCCACCACCCATCCATCAATTTCCACCACATGCTACCCACCATTCATTGTCATAATAATAGTTGAGATCGTTCACATCTTCACTTGATCCAATCTGCATCTTATCTAGTTTGTTTTGGAAAGAGGGAGAAAAAAGAGAGAAAAAAACGAGAGAAAAAAAAGGAAAAAAAAGTCAGAGAAAAAAAAGGAGAGAAAGAAAAAAAGTGTGAGGAAAAAAAAAGAGAAGAAAAAAAACAAAAAAATCAGCACAAACTTTTTCAGAGGAAAGTTGGAGACAAAGTTGTTGATATATCCTGCTTGGCTGTTGTTTCACCTCATTATCTTAACTGCTGTTGTGATCTTCACTTATATCTTGCTGTCAAGAGCTACTTAGTATCCTTCATTGATGCTAGTTGTGCTACGCCGTGACCTCATTAGTGTTCTAGGCTCGCGTCTCTAGTCCGGTCTAGCCTAGGACCAGCACAGTACCGTCGTTGAGCGTTTATTCAACATTGCATCTTTGAATTGATTATTGCTAATCTTTTGCTACCATATATAGCCAACCCAGCTCCACATGTTTCTACACCGTGTATACGTACGCTCCCCTGGCAATCGCTTTACTCAATATTCGGAGTTACTTGAAACCGCTGGTTGCCGGTCACCGCCTGCTGCATGGTAAGAACTTGTAAGACATTGATATTTGCTTTACTGTGAGCGTTTTACCACCACATCCTAGTAGTTATAGGAACATTATTTTTGGGTTTTGTATCTTGTTCTACTAATCATGACAGGATCCAGAGTCAATTCATGGGCTTTGTCGATCGCGGGAGACGTGCCACCACCTTTGCAAATACCACAACCGTCACGAGAGGTGCACAAACATCCAAATGCACATGATCAGGTTAATGTATCTATACCACCATTTAATGGCCGTTTTAAACCTGCTTTATATATTGAATGGGAGTTCGACATAAAAAATATATTTGCTTCCCATAATTTCGATGAACATAAAAAGGTTAAGGTTGCGGTTGGTTCTTTCACTGGTTATGCTTTGGTTTGGTGGAGTGAATATTGTCGGTTACACCCTGATTATATACCTACTACTTGGGATGATTTGAAACTTGCCATGCGACATACTTTCGTCCCTGCTTATTATACTCGTGACATGATTAAGAAGTTGCAACACTTAAAACAAGGTAGTGAAACTGTAACAAAATATTATGATGATTTACAAACTACCTTGTTGCATTCCTCTTTAGAGGAAAGTGAAGATGATTTTATGGATAGATTTTGGGGAGGATTAAACCGTGATATTCAAGAGATACTAATTCATGAAGAGTGTTATCCTATGGACCATTTGTTTCATCTTGCTTGCAAAGCTGAACAGGAAATAAAACGACGTGTTGGCCACGAGGAGAACAAGCGCACAGTGCACATTCCAAGAGTTGATATGATTGTTCCTTCAACTACTAGGCATACTATGACAACCTCATCCGTTGTTGTCAGGACTACATCACCTCCACCATGTGACACATCGCCCCCGAGAGTGGCTACATCATCTGAGTTGATCATAAGAGGTAATGACAAAGGTACTGATCTTCCATCTCTACATGAGAATGATGAATGCCTTGTCAATTTGAATGCACCATCTGATGAGCTACCCACTACTTTGATCACACCACCTATTTTAGAGGACTACGTTGATAATTTGACTTTGCTATGTGATCAAACAACTGAAATACCAACAATTTTGAGTGCACCCATTGAATTAACTATTGATGCAAAAGAACCAATGTTTAATCATTTTGATATGACCTCTAATCTTGGTGATGATTCTGTGTTGAATGACTTATTGCATGTTTGCTTATTTAAGCATGTTGTAGCATGTAAATTTGATGCAAGTAAGGTTTATTCACCAATGTTGGGATGGTTTAATGATGAACATTGTCAATCTTTTGAAATGAATAAGAGCTTCACTTATATGTGCAAACTGAGTTGCAATATTTTCATGCCTTCTACTTCTTGTGCTAATTTTTTGGCTTTAGATTTTATGAACTATGCAAGGTACTCATCTATTCATGTGTCATGTATGCAAAAATCAAGGGAAGTAAAAATGGATGACATATACATATACAACATGTACACCTTGTCTCTTTTGTTAGCCACATTTCAGATTAAGCAACGCCGAGGACGGCTTTATTTTCAAGAAGGGGAGGATGATGAGGACATGACTACCTTGGATATGATCAAAAATATTGCATATATGCATATTTGTCAGGTGATTTCTAGTGCAAACTATTCAATAATCTATTTATGTTATGCAGAACAAAAATACTTCACACACTTTTGTGTTTTGTCTAATTGCAGGTGTATGGGACATTTGTACAATCCACATATGAAGATAAGGAAGAAAGAGATGTTTATTTGCTGTCCAAAAAGTTCTCTCACGTCACTTTTGGCCCAAGAGAAGATAGAGTCCAAGTCTCTCACGTTCTGGATTCAGATTCGGACTGCACAGACATACCTGACTCAAAACGCACACAAGTTTTCATACGGACTCCGAATTGGGTGATTCTTTTTTTGTTGGAAACTAGATTTCGTGCACTTTCCAACCCAATTGGAATCACCTTCAAATTCGTCCGGAGCGTTGAGTTGTGGACGAAACAATCTGATGCTGCAGCAGAATCCGAGTCAAACTACAAGTCCAAAGGTGTTACATCACCTCCACTTGGGCCCATTGGCCTTGTACGACCTAGATTTAGTTTTAGGCTGCCTTGGGACGTCCTCCCACCTCCTTGGCCGCCACCCCTTCCTCCTATATAAGTAGATCCATCTAGTAGCTTTTCATGGGGATTTGTTTAGTTAAAAGTTAGCCATTGCAACTTCGTGTACTTCGTTTGTGTCCAACGACCAGACCAAGACCACTTTTCGGATCCCCACCATTATCAATACTTCATACATATTCGCGATATTCAGATTGCTTTTATCATATTCTTGCTTGTTCTTCGATTGCTTGCAGGAATAGACCTTCGTGGTCAGGTTGATCGTGCTCCGGCGTGGTCAATAACCTCTCGGAGTTGGTTTAGCGATTGCTAAGGCACAACGTCGTTGCACGTTTGTAGTCGGATCGTCAAAGTCGTCTCCACCAAATCGATAGTTATCATCTCATCGAAAGATCGGGACACCCCGCCTCTATCAAGTGGTATCAGTTTTCAGGTTGCTCGGTGAGAATTTCCAGTTTTCCTAGATTAGATTTATTTTCTTACCTATTGTCCAAGAAAAAGCCACACAAAAAAAAAGTTAGATCTGTTCATCCTTTATCCAAGCCAGTCTGAGCCTTTGCAATTTTCTATTCATTGCTTGCATAGTTGAATTATCGGTTGCATCGTCGTGTAAGTTGCTGGTCTTAGTGTCTAGTTCGTTTAGAGTTTCGAGTTCTGTTCACATTAGTCACGCCACCGCTGCATCATTATCTCTTCCGCTGTCCACCGCCTGGCAATCGCTTTACTCAATATTCGGAGTTACTTGACACCGCTGGTTGCCGATCACCGCCTGCTGCATGGTAAGAACTTGTAAGACATTGATATTTGCTTTACTGTGAGCGTTTTACCACCACATCCTAGTAGTTATATGAACATTATTTTTGGGTTTTGTTTCTTGTTCTACTAATCATGACAGGATCCAGAGTCAATTCATGGGCTTTGTCGATCGCGGGAGACGTGCCACCACCTTTGCAAATACCACAACCGTCACGAGAGGTGCACAAACATCCAAATGCACATGATCAGGTTAATGTATCTATACCACCATTTAATGGCCGTTTTAAACCTGCTTTATATATTGAATGGGAGTTCGACATAAAAAATATATTTGCTTCCCATAATTTCGATGAACATAAAAAGGTTAAGGTTGCGGTTGGTTCTTTCACTGGTTATGCTTTGGTTTGGTGGAGTGAACATTGTCGGTTACACCCTGATTATATACCTACTACTTGGGATGATTTGAAACTTGCCATGCGACATACTTTCGTCCCTGCTTATTATACTCGTGACATGATTAAGAAGTTGCAACACTTAAAACAAGGTAGTGAAACTGTAACAAAATATTATGATGATTTACAAACTACCTTGTTGCATTCCTCTTTAGAAGAAAGTGAAGATGATTTTATGGATAGATTTTGGGGAGGATTAAATCGTGATATTCAAGAGATACTAATTCATGAAGAGTGTTATCCTATGGACCATTTGTTTCATCTTGCTTGCAAAGCTGAACAGGAAATAAAACGACGTGTTGGCCACGAGGAGAACAAGCGCACGATGCACATTCCAAGAGTTGATATGATTGTTCCTTCAACTACTAGGCATACTATGACAACCACATCCGTTGTTGTCAGGACTACATCACCTCCACCATGTGACACATCGCCCCCGAGAGTGGCTACATCATCTGAGTTGATCATAAGAGGTAATGACAAAGGTACTGATCTTCCATCTCTACATGAGAATGATGAATGCCTTGTCAATTTGAATGCACCTTCTGATGAGCTACCCACTACTTTGATCACACCACCTATTTTAGAGGACTACGTTGATAATTTGACTTTGCCATGTGATCAAACAACTGAAATACCAACAATTTTGAGTGCACCCATTGAATTAACTATTGATGCAAAAGAACCAATGTTTAATCATTTTGGTATGACCTCTAATCTTGGTGATGATTCTGTGTTGAATGACTTATTGCATGTTTGCTTATTTAAGCATGTTGTAGCATGTAAATTTGATGCAAGTAAGGTTTATTCACCAATGTTGGGATGGTTTAATGATGAACATTGTCAATCTTTTGAAATGAATAAGAGCTTCACTTATATGTGCAAACTGAGTTGCAATATTTTCATGCCTTCTACTTCTTGTGCTAATTTTTTGGCTTTAGATTTTATGAACTATGGAAGTTACTCATCTATTCATGTGTCATATATGCAAAAATCAATGGGAGTAAAAATGGATGACATATACATATACAACATGTACACCTTGTCTCTTTTGTTAGCCACATTTCAGATTAAGCAACGCCGAGGACGGCTTTATTTTCAAGAAGGGGAGGATGATGAGGACATGACTACCTTGGATATGACCAAAAATATTGCATATATGCATATTTGTCAGGTGATTTCTAGTGCAAACTATTCAATAATCTATTTATGTTATCCGGAACAAAAATACTTCACACACTTTTGTGTTTTGTCTAATTGCAGGTGTATGAGACATTTGTACAATCCACATATGAAGATAAGGAAGAAAGAGATGTTTATTTGCTGTCCAAAAAGTTCTCTCACGTCACTTTTGGCCCAAGAGAAGATAGAGTCCAAGTCTCTCACGTTCTGGATTCAGATTCGGACTGCACAGACACACCTGACTCAAAATGCACACAAGTTTTTCATACGGACTCCGAATTGGGTGATTCTTTTTTTGTTGGAAACTAGATTTCGTGCACTTTCCAACCCAATTGGAATCACCTTCAAATTCGTCAGGAGCGTTGAGTTGTGGACGAAACAATCTGATGCTGCAGCAGAATCCGAGTCAAACTATAAGTCCAAAGGTGTTACATCACCTCCACGTGGGCCCATTGGCCTTGTACGACCTAGATTTAGTTTTAGGCTGCCTTGGGACGTCCTCCCACCTCCTTGGCCGCCACCCCTTGCTCCTATATAAGTAGATCCATCTAGTAGCTTTTCCTTGGGATTTGTTTAGTTAAAAGTTAGCCATTGCAACTTCGTGTACTTCGTTTGTGTCCAACGACCAGACCAAGACCGCTTACGGATCCCCACCTTTATCAATACTTCATATATATTCGCAATATTCAGATTGCCTTTATCATATTCTTGCTCGTTCTTCGATTGTTTACAGGAATAGACCTTCGTGGTCAGGTTGATCGTGCTCCGGCGTGGTCAATAACCTCGGGAGATTGGTTTAGCGATTGCTAAGGCGCAACGTCGTGCACGTTTGTAGTCGGATCGTCAAAGTCGTCTCCACCAAATCGGTAGTATCATCTCATCGAAAGATTGGGACACCCCGCCTCTATCAGAAACCATACACAACTTCAAAAGGGCACATCTTAGTAGTAGAATGCAATGAACGATTATAAGCAAATTCAATATGAGGCAAGCATTCCTCCCACATTTTCTTATTATTCTTCAAAACAGCCCTAAGCATAGTAGACAACGTTCTATTGACTACTTCAGTTTGTCCATCAGTTTGGGGGTGACAAGTAGTACTAAAAAGCAGTTTAGTCCCCAACTTAGCCCATAAACATCTCTAAAAGTGGCTAAGAAATTTAGTATCACGATCTGAAACAATAGTATTTGGCACATCATGCAAGCGAATAATTTCACGAAAGAACAAATCAGCAACATTAACAGCATCATCGCTTTTATGACATGGTATAAAGTGTGCCATTTTCGAGAATCTATCCACGACAACAAATATGCTATCCCTCCCCTTCTTTGTTCGAGGTAAACCTAAAACAAAGTCCATAGATATATCCTCCCAAGGAACACTAGGTACGAGTAAACGCATATAAACCATGAGTATTGAGTTGTGACTTAGCTTTTTGACATGTAGTGCATCGAGCAATAAAACGCTCAACATCCCGTCTCATCTTTGGCCAAAAGAAATGTGTAGCAAGTACGTCCTCCGTCTTCTTCACGCCAAAGTGTCCCATTAATCCTCCTCCATGCGCCTCCTGCAACAACAAAAGACGAACGGAGCTAGCTGGAATGCATAGCTTGTTAGCACGAAACACAAATCCATCGTTAACAACAAACTTGTTCCACATTCTTCCTTCTTTACAATTTTGCATTACATCTTTAAAATCAGCATCATGCACATATTGATCTTTGATGGTCTCCAAACCAAATATTTTGAAGCCAAGTTGTGAAAGCATAGTATAGCGACGAGACAATGCATCAGCAATAACATTTTCTTTTCCCTTCTTGTGTTTAATGACATAAGGGAAAGTCTCAATGAATTCAACCCATTTAGCATGTCTACGATTCAGTTTAGCTTGACTTTTAATATGTTTCAAAGATTCATGATCAGAATGTATAACAAATTCTTTGGGCCATAAATAATGTTGCCATGTTTCTAAAGTCCGAACAAGAGCATATAATTCTTTATCATAAGTAGAATAATTCAGACTAGGCCCACTCAATTTTTCAGAAAAGTATGCAACAGGTTTGCCATCTTGTAATAACACACCTCCTAATCCAATTCCACTAGCATCACATTCAAGCTCAAAAGTCTTATTAAAATCAGGAAGTTGGAGTAAAGGAGCATGTGTCAACTTATCTTTCAATACTGTGAAGGCTTCTTCCTGTGCGGTACCCCAAATAAAAGGCACATCCTTCTTTGTAAGCTCGTTGAGAGGTGCAGCAATGGTGCTGAAATCTCTCACAAAACGCCTATAGAATCCAGCGAGGCCAAGAAAACTCCTCACTTGTGTGACCGTTTTGGGCTGCGGCCAACTCTCAATAGCTTCAATCTTGGCTTTATCAACTTCAATTCCCTGTGGAGTAACAACATAGCCAAGAAAAGATACTCGGTCGGTGCAAAAGGTGCACTTCCCAAGGTTACCAAACAAACGTGCATCACGTAGAGCAATAAAAACAGCACGTAAATGTTCCAAATGTTCTTCCAAAGATCTGCTATAAATCAATATGTCATCAAAGTAAACTACCACAAATCGTCCAATGAAAGCACGTAAAACTTCGTTCATTAATCTCATGAAAGTACTAGGTACATTAGTTAACCCAAAAGGCATGACTAACCACTCATATAATCCAAACTTAGTTTTAAATGCTGTTTTCCATTCATCTCCCAATTTCATACGAATTTGATGGTAGCCACTACGCAAATCAACTTTGGAGAATATTGTAGAGCCACTCAATTCATCAAGCATATCATCTAGCCTAGGAATAGGATGACGATAACGAATAGTAATATTATTAATGCCTCTACAATCAACACACATACGTGATGTACCATCCTTTTTCGGCACTAGAATAATAGGAACAACACAAGGACTAAGGGATTCGCGTATATAACCTTTGTCGAGAAGCTCTTGTACTTGACGCATAATCTCCTTCGTCTCCTCTGGATTGGTACGGTATGGTGCACGGTTTGGCAGTGAAGCACCGGGAATTAAGTCAATCTGATGCTCAATCCCTCGAATAGGCGGTAATCCCGGTGGCACGTCTTGTGGAAAAACGTCAGCGAACACCTGCAAAATGTTAGTGACAGCAGGAGGCAAAGAGGAGGGCACGTCCTCGAATGAAAATAATGCCTCTTTGCACACAAAAGCATAGCAAACAGATTTGCTGAAATCTAGCTCATCAATATCAGATTTGGTGGCAAATAAACATGCACTTTTCAATTTAATTTCAGAAGCAACACTAGATGGTTTATTATTAGGCTTCATTTGTTGCTCAAATTCTTTTGCCACAATCTGATTTTCACTCTTATTCTTCTCCTGTTGTGCTTTATTAGCTCTATTAATATCATCTTTCAAAATGGAATCAGGAGTCATAGGAAGCAAAGTGATAGAGGTGGGGGTCCCGATCTTTCGATGAGATGATAACTATCGATTTGGTGAAGATGACTTTGACGATCCGACTACAAACGTGCACGACGTTGCGCCTTAGCAATCGCTAAACCAACTTCAAGAGGTTATTGACCACGCCGGAGCACAATCAACCTGACCACGAAGGTCTATTCCTGCAAGCAATCGAAGAACAAGCAAGAATATGATAAAAGCAATCTGAATATTGTGAGTATATATGAAGTATTGATGAAGGTGGGGATCCGTAAGCGGTCTTGGTCTGGTCGTTGAACACAAACGAAGTACACGAAGTTGCAATGGCTAACTTTTAACTAAACAAATCCCAAGGAAAAGCTACTTGATGGATCTACTTATATAGGAGCAAGGGGTGGCGGCCAAGGAGGTGGGAGGACGTCCCAAGGCAGCCTAAAACTAAATCTAGGTCGTACAATGCCAATGGGCCCAAGTGGAGGTGATGTAACACCTTTGGACTTGTAGTTTGACTCGGATTCTGCTGCAGCATCAGATTGTTTCGTCCACAACTCAACGCTCCGGACGAATTTGAAGGTGATTCCAATTGGGTTGGAAAGTGCACGAAATCTAGTTTCCAACAAAAAAAGAATCACCCAATTCGGAGTCCGTATGAAAAACTTGTGTGCGTTTTGAGTCAGGTATGTCTGTGCAGTCCGAATCTGAATCCAGAACGTGAGAGACTTGGACTCTATCTTCTCTTGGGCCAAAAGTGACGTGAGAGAACTTTTTGGACAGCAAATAAACATCTCTTTCTTCCTTATCTTTATATGTGGATTGTACAAATGTCCCATACACCTGCAATTAGACAAAAAACAAAAGTGTGTGAAGTATTTTTGTTCTGGATAACACAAATAGATTATTGAATAGTTTGCACTAGAAATCACCTGACAAATATGCATATATGCAATATTTTTGGTCATATCCAAGGTAGTCATGTCCTCATCATCCTCCCCTTCTTGAAAATAAAGCCGTCCTCGGCGTTGCTTAATCTGAAATGTGACTAACAAAAGAGACAAGGTGTACATGTTGTATATGTATATGTCATCCATTTTTACTTCCCTTGATTTTTGCATATATGACACATGAATAGATGAGTAACTTGCATAGTTCATAAAATCTAAAGCCAAAAAATTAGCACAAGAAGTAGAAGGCATGAAAATATTGCAACTCAGTTTGCACATATAAGTGAAGCTCTTATTCATTTCAAAAGATTGACAATGTTCATCTTTAAACCATCCCAACATTGGTGAATAAACCTTACTTGCATCAAATTTACATGCTACAACATGCTTAAATAAGCAAACATGCAATAAGTCATTCAACACAGAATCATCACCAAGATTAGAGGTCATATCAAAATGATTAAACATTGGTTCTTTTGCATCAATAGTTAATTCAATGGGTGCACTCAAAATTGTTGGTATTTCAGTTGTTTGATCACATGGCAAAGTCAAATTATCAACGTAGTCCTCTAAAATAGGTGGTGTGATCAAAGTAGTGGGTAGCTCATCAGATGGTGCATTCAAATTGACAAGGCATTCATCATTCTCATGTAGAGATGGAAGATCAGTACCTTTGTCATTACCTCTTATGATCAACTCAGATGATGTAGCCACTCTCGGGGGCGATGTGTCACATGGTGGAGGTGATGTAGTCCTGACAACAACGGATGTGGTTGTCATAGTATGCCTAGTAGTTGAAGGAACAATCATATCAACTCTTGGAATGTGCATCGTGCGCTTGTTCTCCTCGTGGCCAACACGTCGTTTTATTTCCTGTTCAGCTTTGCAAGCAAGATGAAACAAATGGTCCATAGGATAACACTCTTCATGAATTAGTATCTCTTGAATCTCACGGTTTAATCCTCCCCAAAATCTATCCATAAAATCATCTTCACTTTCTTCTAAAGAGGAATGCAACAAGGTAGTTTGTAAATCATCATAATATTTTGTTACAGTTTCACTACCTTGTTTTAAGTGTTGCAACTTCTTAATCATGTCACGAGTATAATAAGCAGGGACGAAAGTATGTCGCATGGCAAGTTTCAAATCATCCCAAGTAGTAGGTATATAATCAGGGTGTAACCGACAATATTCACTCCACCAAACCAAAGCATAACCAGTGAAAGAACCAACCGCAACCTTAACCTTTTTATGTTCATTGAAATTATGGGAAGCAAATATATTTTTTATGTCAAACTCCCATTCAATATATAAAGCAGGTTTAAAACGGCCATTAAATGGTGGTATAGATACATTAACCTGATCATGTGCATTTGGATGTTTGTGCACCTCTCGTGACGGTTGTGGTATTTGCAAAGGTGGTGGCACGTCTCCCGCGATCGACAAAGCCCATGAATTGACTCTGGATCCTGTCATGATTAGTAGAACAAGAAACAAAACCCAAAAATAATGTTCCTATAACTACTAGGATGTGGTGGTAAAACGCTCACAGTAGAGCAAATATCAATATCTTACAAGTTCTTACCATGCAGCAGGCGGTGATCGGCAACCAGCGGTGTCAAGTAACTCCGAATATTGAGTAAAGCGATTGCCAGGGGAGCGTACATATACACGGTGTAGAAATATGTGGAGCTGGGTTGGCTATATATGGTAGCAAAAGATTAGCAATAATCAATTCAAAGATGCAATGTTGAATAAACGCTCAACGACGGTACTGTGCTGGTCCTAGGCTAGACCGTACTAGAGACGCGAGCCTAGAACACTAATGAGGTCACGTCGTAGCACAACTAGCATCAATGAAGGATACTAAGTAGCTCTGGACAGCAAGATATAAGTGAAGATCACAACGGCAGTAAAGATAATGAGGTGAAACAACAGCCAAGCAGGATATATCAACAACTTTGTCTCCAACTTTCCTCTGAAAAAGTTTGTGCCGATTTTTTTGTTTTTTTTTCTTCTCTCTTTTTTTTCCTCACACTTTTTTTCTTTCTCTCCTTTTTTTTTCTCTGACTTTTTTTTCTCCTTTTTTTTCTCGTTTTTTCTCTTTTTTTTTCTGCCTCTTTCCAAAACAAACTAGATAAGATGCAGATTGGATCAAGTGAAGATGTGAACGATCTCAACTATTATTATGACAATGAATGGTGGGTAGCACGTGGTGGAAATTGATGGATGGGTGGTGGACAGCGGAAGAGATAATGATGCAGCAGTGGCGTGACTAATGTGAACAGAACTCGAAACTCTAAACGAACTAGACATTAAGACCAGCAACTCGACACGACGATGCAACCGATAATTCAACTATGCAAGCAATGAAAAGAAAATTGCAAAGGCTCAAACTGGCTTGGACCAAGGATGAATAGATCTAACTCTTTTTTGTGGCTTTTTCTTGGACAATAGGTAAGAAAATAAATCTAATCTAGGAAAACTGGAAATTCTCACCGAGCAACCTGAAAACTGATACCACTTGATAGAGGTGGGGGTCCCGATCTTTCGATGAGATGATAACTATCGATTTGGTGAAGATGACTTTGACGATCCGACTACAAACGTGCACGACGTTGCGCCTTAGCAATCGCTAAACCAACTTCAAGAGGTTATTGACCACGCCGGAGCACAATCAACCTGACCACGAAGGTCTATTCCTGCAAGCAATCGAAGAACAAGCAAGAATATGATAAAAGCAATCTGAATATTGTGAGTATATATGAAGTATTGATGAAGGTGGGGATCCGTAAGCGGTCTTGGTCTGGTCGTTGAACACAAACGAAGTACACGAAGTTGCAATGGCTAACTTTTAACTAAACAAATCCCAAGGAAAAGCTACTAGATGGATCTACTTATATAGGAGCAAGGGGTGGCGGCCAAGGAGGTGGGAGGACGTCCCAAGGCAGCCTAAAACTAAATCTAGGTCGTACAATGCCAATGGGCCCAAGTGGAGGTGATGTAACACCTTTGGACTTGTAGTTTGACTCGGATTCTGCTGCAGCATCAGATTGTTTCGTCCACAACTCAACGCTCCGGACGAATTTGAAGGTGATTCCAATTGGGTTGGAAAGTGCACGAAATCTAGTTTCCAACAAAAAAAGAATCACCCAATTCGGAGTCCGTATGAAAAACTTGTGTGCGTTTTGAGTCAGGTATGTCTGTGCAGTCCGAATCTGAATCCAGAACGTGAGAGACTTGGACTCTATCTTCTCTTGGGCCAAAAGTGACGTGAGAGAACTTTTTGGACAGCAAATAAACATCTCTTTCTTCCTTATCTTTATATGTGGATTGTACAAATGTCCCATACACCTGCAATTAGACAAAAAACAAAAGTGTGTGAAGTATTTTTGTTCTGGATAACACAAATAGATTATTGAATAGTTTGCACTAGAAATCACCTGACAAATATGCATATATGCAATATTTTTGGTCATATCCAAGGTAGTCATGTCCTCATCACAAAGTAATATTTTTATCCTTATGAACAAGAGTATAGTGATTGTTTCTACCATGGTGTACAGAATTTTTATCAAATTGCCATGGTCTACCAAGTAATAAGGAACATGCTTGCATAGGTACCACATCACAATCAACATAATCAGCATATGTAGAGATACTAAAATGCACACGAACAGTACGTGTTACCTTAACCTTGCCGCTGTTGTTGAACCATTGGATGTAGTAAGGATGTGGATGTGGTCTTGTGGTGAGAGAAAGCTTCTCGACCATCTTCATGCTAGCCAAGTTGTTGCAGCTCCCTCCGTCTATTATGACGCGCACAGAACGTTCCTTCACAACTCCCTTGGTATGGAACAAATTGTGCCTCTGATTTTGCTCAGCTTGTGTGACCTGCACACTCAAAACACGTTGAGCAACTAAACATTCATACCTGTCAGCGTCTTCAGGAGCCATGTATTGCGTCTCATGATCAGAATCATCTCCACCATGTTCTTCACGTGTAATAAGAGCCAATGTCTCCTCATCATAGTCACTAGCAGACTCATATCCACCATCCGCGGTAGCAATCATCACACGCGGAGATTTGCATTCCCTCGCATAATGACCTCCTCCCTTACAACGACGACAAATAATATCACTTGTGTGCCCTGTTGATGCCATGGAAGAAGAAGAACGCTGTGCAGGCCCCGCAGGTGCGCTCTTGGCAGATAATGGTGGTTGTGCCTGTTTTCTTGTATCACGGTTGGAGGTGGCACCGGATGGAGGTGCTGGTGCAGTTGAAGTAGAAGATGCACGTGGTGTCCATGATGAAGGTCGGCCTGCAGAAAAGTTAGTTCGCCCCAATGCTTGTCGATCCTGCACTTCACGTTCAGCTTTACAAGCAAGATGGAATAAACGAGTGATATTAGTATACTCCTTATAGTCTAGAATGGTCTGAATCTCTCTATTTAATCCATCCAGAAAACGTGCAAGCATAGCTTCATTCTCCTCAACAATACCACATCTAATCATGCCAGTTTGTAATTCCTGATAATATTCTTCTACAGAATTTTTCCCTTGTCTTAAACGCTGCAATTTTTGAAGCAATTCACGTTGATAATATGGTGGAACCCAACGCGTACGCATAGCAGTTTTCAAAGCAGCCCAAGTAGTTGGAATAGGATATAATCTACAATGTTCAGCCCAAAGATCTGCTATAAATCAATATGTCATCAAAGTAAACTACCACAAATCGTCCAATGAAAGCACGTAAAACTTCGTTCGTTAATCTCATGAAAGTACTAGGTGCATTAGTTAACCCAAAAGGCATGACTAACCACTCATATAATCCAAACTTAGTTTTGAATGCTGTTTTCCATTCATCTCCCAATTTCATACGAATTTGATGGTATCCACTACGCAAATCAACTTTGGAGAATATTGTAGAGCCACTCAATTCATCAAGCATATCATCTAGCCTAGGAATAGGATGACGATAACGAATAGTAATATTATTAATGCCTCTACAATCAACACACATACGTGATGTACCATCCTTTTTCGGCACTAGAATAATAGGAACAGCACAAGGACTAAGGGATTCGCGTATATAACCTTTGTCGAGAAGCTCTTGTACTTGACGCATAATCTCCTTCGTCTCCTCTGGATTGGTACGGTATGGTGCACGGTTTGACAGTGAAGCACCGGGAATTAAGTCAATCTGATGCTCAATCCCTCGAATAGGCGGTAATCCCGGTGGCACGTCTTGTGGAAAGACGTCAGCGAACTCCTGCAAAATATTAGTGACAGCAGGAGGCAAAGAGGAAGGCACGTCCTCGAATGAAAATAATGCCTCTTTGCACACAAAAGCATAGCAAACAGATTTGCTGAAATCTAGCTCATCAATATCAGATTTGGTGGCAAATAAACATGCACTTTTCAATTTAATTTCAGAAGCAACAGTAGATGGTTTATTATTAGGCTTCATTTGTTGCTCAAATTCTTTTGCCACAATCTGATTTTCACTCTTATTCGTCTCCTATTTTGCTTTATTAGCTCTATTAATATCATCTTTCAAAATGGAATCAGGAGTCATAGGAAGCAAAGTAATATTTTTATCCTTATGAACAAGAGTATAGTGATTGTTTCTACCATGGTGTACAGAATTTTTATCAAATTGCCATGGTCTACCAAGTAATAAGGAACATGCTTGCATAGGTACCACATCACAATCAACATAATCAGCATATGTAGAGATACTAAAATGCACACGAACAGTACGTGTTACCTTAACCTTGCCGCTGTTGTTGAACCATTGGATGTAGTAAGGATGTGGATGTGGTCTTGTGGTGAGAGAAAGCTTCTCCACCATCTCCATGCTAGCCAAGTTGTTGCAGCTCCCTCCGTCTATTATGACGCGGACAGAACGTTCCTTCACAACTCCCTTGGTATGGAACAAATTGTGCCTCTGATTTTGCTCAGCTTGTGTGACCTGCACACTCAAAACACGTTGAGCAACTAAACATTCATACCTGTCAGCGTCTTCAGGAGCCATGTATTGCGTCTCATGATCAGAATCATCTCCACCATGTTCTTCACGTGTAATAAGAGCCAATGTCTCCTCATCATAGTCACTAGCAGACTCATATCCACCATCCGCGGTAGCAATCATCACACGCGGAGATTTGCATTCCCTCGCATAATGACCTCCTCCCTTACAACGACGACAAATAATATCACTTGTGTGCCCTGTTGATGCCATGGAAGAAGAAGAACGCTGTGCAGGCCCCGCAGGTGCGCTCTTGGCAGATAATGGTGGTTGTGCCTGTTTTCTTGTATCACGGCTGGAGGTGGCACCGGATGGAGGTGCTGGTGCAGTTGAAGTAGAAGATGCACGTGGTGTCCATGATGAAGGTCGACCTGCAGAAAAGTTAGGTCGCGCCAATGCTTGTCGATCCTGCACTTCACGTTCAGCTTTACAAGCAAGATGGAATAAACGAGTGATATTAGTATACTCCTTATAGTCTAGAATGGTCTGAATCTCTCTATTTAATCCACCCAGAAAACGTGCAAGCATAGCTTCATTCTCCTCAACAATACCACATCTAATCATGCCAGTTTGTAATTCCTGATAATATTCTTCTACAGAATTTTTTCCTTGTCTTAAACGCTGCAAGTTTTGAAGCAATTCACGTTGATAATATGGTGGAACCCAACGCGTACGCATAGCAGTTTTCAAAGCAGCCCAAGTAGTTGGAATAGGATATAATCTACAATGTTCAGACCACCATACACATGCAAAACTAGTGAAAGCACAAACAGCAGCAGCAACTCGTCTCTCCTCAGGATATTGTAAACATGTAAATCGTTGTTCAGTTTCTAACTCCCAAGTAAGATATATATCAGGAACATATCTACCCTCAAATGGTGGAATATTCAATTTCAGTTTAGGAATATGGACATCATCTCGTACCTGAGGTGGTGGTGCAGGCCTACCATTACGAATATATACCTGAGGTCGACCTGCTGGTGGTGGTACAGGTGGCTGCACGTAGTGTTGATTTTGATCAACCTCATCCTCATAATCTCCCACATAATCATCCTCCTCCGCATTAGCAGTAGGAGCCATAGAAGTATCAACAGCAGCACCAACAGTTTGGCCAAACGCAAGAGGAACACGGCTTGCTCGGCGGAGGTCTGCTTCGCGACGTGGAGGTAGTCGTTGTTGTTGTTGTTGGAGAGGTGCGTTAGGTGCAGCGGGTGGTGGTGGTGGAAGACGCGCGAGCAATTCATTAAACTTGTTATCGAGCTTTGTTTCGAACGTCTTCTCAAGGCCAGTGATCTTCTCCATGGCCTCTTCAAAATTGTTCAGCACATCTTGCACCTGTTCAGTCATCATTTGCTGAAACTTATCATGAAGCTCCTTGTTCGATAAATTCTCCCAGTCAATCTCGTCGGCTTGTGATCCTGGCATGGTTAGCAGCAATAGAAACACACAAGAATATGATCCTACAGACTACTAAGAAGTGGTGGTGGTGTATCACAAATCCGTCAAGCAAATCTCAAATTCTTACCAGTTCTTACCCAGCAGCAGGCGGTGATCGGCAACCGTTGTAGTCAAAAACTCTCAAAGCTTGGATAGAGCGATTACCAGGGAGAGTCAAACACACGACGTAGATGTATGTGGAGCTGGGAAGGCTTATAGTATTGATGAGGACATCAATACAATTGTTACACCCACAGCCCCTGCTGCTATACATACTGGACCAATTACTAGAGCTCGTGCACGCCAACTAAATTACCAGGTACTTTCGTTTCTTGGTAATGATTCTAATGTTCATGAGAATATGATGCTGCCTAAATTGGATACATTTGTTTTGCTTACAAATGAAGGGCCTAGCTTGGAGAAGGATGAACATTGGAGCAAGAACAAGCATGGAGATGATGGCATGCGCAAGGGAAACAAGAACGGAGTTACAAGTGATGATTTCAGGACTTTGAAGCCACCATAATGGGTGCATGAAGCCTTGGACGAAATATACAAGACGCCACTTCATAAATTTCGTCCCGAGGCTATTTTAGGTGCTGCGTCACCTTATTATTGGGCCAGGCCCATGTAATTTCGAAATACATAAGTATAGGCTATTTTTAGAGTCCGTATGTGTGGGGAAACAAGAGATAGGGTTGATTTCGGACCCCTCCACCAAGGGCCACGAAATTCTCCCCCTCTTCCTCCATATATACAGCCCTTAGGGCATCGTTTAGACGTTGGGTTTTGTTTAGATTAAAAGTTCGCCATAGCTGCAACTTCGCGTACTTCGTTTGTGTTCAACGACCAGACAAAGGCGTCACAGAACCCCACCTTGATCAATAAAGCTTTCATCTTATATTCGCAATATCCAGATTGCAATCTTAGTTTCTTGCTTGTTCTTCGTTTGCTCGCAGGAAACAGACCCTCGTGGTCAGGTTGATCGTGCTCCGGCGTGGTCAATAACCTCTCGGAGTTGGTTTAGCGATTGCTAAGGCGCGACGTCCTCGCACGTTCGTAGTCGGATCGTCAAAGTCGACTTCCACCAAAGCGAAATCCACCATCTCATCGAAAGACGGGACACCTCCGCCTCTATCAAGTGGTATCAGATTTCCAGGTTGCTCGGTGAGATTTTACAGTTTTTCGTAGTTTAGATCGAGTCTGTTCTTCATACCTATAGTCCACCAAAAAGCCACAAAAAAAATTAGGGTTAGTTCATCATATCCGAACCAATCTGAGCCTTGCATAATCTTTTTAGGGTTTTGCTTTGTTGAATTTGCGGTTGCATCGTCGTGTCTAGCTGCTGGTCTTAGAGTCTAGTCTTTTAGAGTTTCGAGTTCTGGTCATAAGTTGTCACGCCGCCGCCGCACCGAATCCGTATCCATATACCACCACCAATCCGTGTCCATATACCACCACCGATCCATATCCATATACTACCACCGCTACCACCACCGCTGCCATATACCACCACCATATATCCACCACCAATCCGAGTTCTTTGCTTATTAGGTTTGTTTTCGGGATCCATCTAGATTCCGATTCGTGTTTCCTTGCCGGAGTAGGTTTCGGGTAGCCACGCTCCGTTTAGGCCCAAAATTTTTCGAAAACGCATTTTTCGAAAAAAATTCTGGCTATCCTATTTTTAGGTGCTTCTGAGTGTTTTGAGACAGGTGCCATTATAGGAAGTTTTTTTTGACCCGTTTCCAGTTTTTGGGTCCGGGCAGTCGAAAAAAAAAATTGGTCGAAAAAATTTCGTGCCCATCCTGTCAGTTTGAGCTAGGAAGAGTTTTGAGACACTCGCCATTATAGTGATTTTTCGCAAAAAAAAAGAGCGCAAAAAAAAAGAGCGAAAAAAAAATTCAGAGTGTGCTTTTCCCTTGTTTACGCGCCGCGCCGTGATTTTGTTAGTGTTCTAGGCTCGCGTCTCTAGCACAGTCTAGCCTAGGACCAGCACAGTACCGTCGTTGAGCGTTTATTCAACTTTGCATCTCTGAATTGATTATTGCTGACCCTTTTTGCTACCATATTATAAGCCTTCCCAGCTCCACGTACATCTACGTCGTGCGTTTGACTCTCCCTGGTAATCGCTCTATCCAAGCTTTGAGAGTTTTTGACTACAACGGTTGCCGATCACCGACTGCTGCTGGGTAAGAACTGGTAAGAATTTGAGATTTGCTTGACGGATTTGTGACACCCACCACCACCACTTGTTCGTAGTCTGTAGGATCATATTCTTGTGTGTTTCTATTGCTGCTAACCATGCCAGGATCACAAGCCGACGAGATTGACTGGGAGAATTTATCGAACAAGGAGCTTCATGATAAGTTTCAGCAAATGATGACTGAACAGGTGCAAGATGTGCTGAACAATTTTGAAGAGGCCATGGAGAGATCACTGGCCTTGAGAAGACGTTCGAAACAAAGCTCGATAACAAGTTTAATGAATTGCTCGCGCGTCTTCCTCCACCACCACCCGCTGCACCTAACGCACCTCTCCAACAACAACAACAACGACTACCTCCACGTCGCGAAGCAGACCTCCGCCGAGCAAGCCGTGTTCCTCTTGCGTTTGGCCAAACTGTTGGTGCTGCTGTTGATACTTCTGTGGCTCCTGCTGCTGATGCGGAGGAGGATGATTATGTGGGAGATTATGAGGATGAGGTTGATCAAAATCAACACTACGTGCAGCCACCTGTACCACCACCAGCAGGTCGACCTCAGGTATATATTCGTAATGGTAGGCCTGCACCACCACCTCAGGTACGAGATGATGTCCATATTCCTAAACTGAAATTGAATATTCCACCATTTGAGGGTAGATATGTTCCTGATATATATCTTACTTGGGAGTTAGAAACTGAACAATGATTTACATGTTTACAATATCCTGAGGAGAGACGAGTTGCTGCTGCTGTTTGTGCTTTCACTAGTTTTGCATGTGTATGGTGGTCTGAACATTGTAGATTATATCCTATTCCAACTACTTGGTCTGCTTTGAAAACTGCTATGCGTACTCGTTGGGTTCCACCATATTATCAACGTGAATTGCTTCAAAAATTACAGCGTTTAAGACAAGGGAAAAATTCTGTAGAAGAATATTATCAGGAATTACAAACTGGCATGATTAGATGTGGTATTGTTGAGGAGAATGAAGCTATGCTTGCACGTTTTCTGGGTGGATTAAATAGAGAGATTCAGACCATTCTAGACTATAAGGAGTATACTAATATCACTCGTTTATTCCATCTTGCTTGTAAAGCTGAACGTGAAGTGCAGGATCGACAAGCATTGGGGCGAACTAACTTTTCTGCAGGCCGACCTTCATCATGGACACCACGTGCATCTTCTACTTCAACTGCACCAGCACCTCCATCCGGTGCCACCTCCAGCCGTGATACAAGAAAACAGGCACAACCACCATTATCTGCCAAGAGCGCACCTGCGGGGCCTGCACAGCGTTCTTCTTCTTCCATGGCATCAACAGGGCACACAAGTGATATTATTTGTCGTCGTTGTAAGGGAGGAGGTCATTATGCGAGAGAATGCAAATCTCCGCGTGTGATGATTGCTACCGCCGATGGTGGATATGAGTCTGCTAGTGACTATGATGAGGAGACATTGGCTCTTATTACACGTGAAGAACATGGTGGAGATGATTCTGATCATGAGACGCAATACATGGCTCCTGAAGACGCTGACAGGTATGAATGTTTAGTTGCTCAACGTGTTTTGAGTGTGCAGGTCACACAAGCTGAGCAAAATCAGAGGCACAATTTGTTCCATACCAAGGGAGTTGTGAAGGAACGTTCTGTGCGCGTCATAATAGACGGAGGGAGCTGCAACAACTTGGCTAGCATGGACATGGTGGAGAAGCTTTCTCTCACCACAAGACCACATCCACATCCTTACTACATCCAATGGTTCAACAACAGCGGCAAGGTTAAGGTAACACGTACTGTTCGTGTGCATTTTAGTATCTCTACATATGCTGATTATGTTGATTGTGATGTGGTACCTATGCAAGCATGTTCCTTATTACTTGGTAGACCATGGCAATTTGATAAAAATTCTGTACACCATGGTAGAAACAATCACTATACTCTTGTTCATAAGGATAAAAATATTACTTTGCTTCCTATGACTCCTGATTCCATTTTGAAAGATGATACTAATAGAGCTAATAAAGCAAAACAGGAGACGAATAAGAGTGAAAATCAGATTGTGGCAAAAGAATTTGAGCAACAAATGAAGCCTAATAATAAACCATCTAGTGTTGCTTCAGAAATTAAATTGAAAAGTGCATGTTTATTTGCCACCAAATCTGATATTGATGAGCTAGATTTCAGCAAATCTGTTTGCTATGCTTTTGTGTGCAAAGAGGCTGATAGAGGCAAAGGTGTCCCGTCTTTCGATGAGATGGTGGATTTCGCTTTGGTGGAAGTCGACTTTGACGATCCGACTACGAACGTGCGAGGACGTCGCGCCTTAGCAATCGCTAAACCAACTCCGAGAGGTTATTGACCACGCCGGAGCACGATCAACCTGACCACGAGGGTCTGTTTCCTGCGAGCAAACGAAGAACAAGCAAGAAACTAAGATTGCAATCTGGATATTGCGAATATAAGATGAAAGCTTTATTGATCAAGGTGGGGTTCTGTGACGCCTTTGTCTGGTCGTTGAACACAAACGAAGTACGCGAAGTTGCAGCTATGGCGAACTTTTAATCTAAACAAAACCCAAAGTCTAAACGATGCCCTAAGGGCTGTATATATGGAGGAAGAGGGGGGAATTTCGTGGCCCTTGGTGGAGGGGTCCGAAATCAACCCTATCTCTTGTTTCCCCACACATACGGACTCAAAAAATAGCCTATACTTATGTATTTCGAAATTACATGGGCCTGGCCCAATAATAAGGTGACGCAGCACCTAAAATAGCCTCGGGACGAAATTTATGAAGTGGCATCTTGTATATTTCGTCCAAGGCTTCATGCACCCATTATGGTGGCTTCAAAGTCCTGAAATCATCACTTGTAACTCCGTTCTTGTTCCCCTTGCGCATGCCATCATCTCCATGCTTGTTCTTGCTCCAATGTTCATCCTTCTCCAAGCTAGGCCCTTCATTTGTAAGCAAAACAAATGTATCCAATTTAGGCAGCATCATATTCTCATGAACATTAGAATCATTACCAAGAAACGAAAGTACCTGGTAATTTAGTTGGCGTGCACGAGCTCTAGTAATTGGTCCAGTATGTATAGCAGCAGGGGCTATGGGTGTAACAATTGTATTGATGTCCTCATCAAGATATGTTCCTGATATATATCTTACTTGGGAGTTAGAAACTGAACAACGATTTACATGTTTACAATATCCTGAGGAGAGACGAGTTGCTGCTGCTGTTTGTGCTTTCACTAGTTTTGCATGTGTATGGTGGTCTGAACATTGTAGATTATATCCTATTCCAACTACTTGGGCTGCTTTGAAAACTGCTATGCGTACGCGTTGGGTTCCACCATATTATCAACGTGAATTGCTTCAAAAATTGCAGCGTTTAAGACAAGGGAAAAATTCTGTAGAAGAATATTATCAGGAATTACAAACTGGCATGATTAGATGTGGTATTGTTGAGGAGAATGAAGCTATGCTTGCACGTTTTCTGGGTGGATTAAATAGAGAGATTCAGACCATTCTAGACTATAAGGAGTATACTAATATCACTCGTTTATTCCATCTTGCTTGTAAAGCTGAACGTGAAGTGCAGGATCGACAAGCATTGGGGCGAACTAACTTTTCTGCAGGCCGACCTTCAACATGGACACCACGTGCATCTTCTACTTCAACTGCACCAGCACCTCCATCCGGTGCCACCTCCAGCCGTGATACAAGAAAACAGGCACAACCACCATTATCTGCCAAGAGCGCACCTGCGGGTCCTGCACAGCGTTCTTCTTCTTCCATGGCATCAACAGGGCACACAAGTGATATTATTTGTCGTCGTTGTAAGGGAGGAGGTCATTATGCGAGGGAATGCAAATCTCCGCGTGTGATGATTGCTACCGCGGATGGTGGATATGAGTCCGCTAGTGACTATGATGAGGAGACATTGGCTCTTATTACACGTGAAGAACATGGTGGAGATGATTCTGATCATGAGACGCAATACATGGCTCCTGAAGACGCTGACAGGTATGAATGTTTAGTTGCTCAACGTGTTGATGAGGACATCAATACAATTGTTACACCCACAGCCCCTGCTGCTATACATACTGGACCAATTACTAGAGCTCGTGCACGCCAATTAAATTACCAGGTACTTTCGTTTCTTGGTAATGATTCTAATGTTCATGAGAATATGATGCTGCCTAAATTGGATACATTTGTTTTGCTTACAAATGAAGGGCCTAGCTTGGAGAAGGATGAACATTGGAGCAAGAACAAGCATGGAGATGATGGCATGCGCAAGGGAAACAAGAACGGAGTGACAAGTGATGATTTCAGGACTTTGAAGCCACCATAATGGGTGCATGAAGCCTTGGACGAAATATACAAGATGCCACTTCATAAATTTCGTCCCGAGGCTATTTTAGGTGCTGCGTCACCTTATTATTGGGCCAGGCCCATGTAATTTCGAAATACATAAGTATAGGCTATTTTTAGAGTCCGTATGTGTGGGGAAATAAGAGATAGGGTTGATTTCGGAACCCTCCACCAAGGGCCACGAAATTCCCCCCTCTTCCTCCATATATACAGCCCTTAGGGCATCGTTTAGACTTTGGGTTTTGTTTAGATTAAAAGTTCGCCATAGCTACAACTTCGCGTACTTCGTTTGTGTTCAACGACCAGACAAAGGCGTCACAGAACCCCACCTTGATCAATAAAGCTTTCATCTTATATTCGCAATATCCAGATTGCAATCTTAGTTTCTTGCTTGTTCTTCGTTTGCTCGCAGGAAACAGACCCTCGTGGTCAGGTTGATCGTGCTCCGGCGTGGTCAATAACCTCTCGGAGTTGGTTTAGCGATTGCTAAGGCGCGACGTCCTCGCACGTTCGTAGTCGGATCGTCAAAGTCGACTTCCACCAAAGCGAAATCCACCATCTCATCGAAAGACGGGACACCTTTTCCCCTATCATTATACCATGTCATAAAAGCGATGATGCTGTTAATGTTGCTGATTTGTTCTTTCGTGAAATTATTCGCTTGCATGGTGTGCCAAATACTATTGTTTCAGATCGTGGTACTAAATTTCTTAGCCACTTTTGGAGATGTTTATGGGCTAAGTTGCGGACTAAACTGCTTTTTAGTACTACTTGTCACCCCCAAACTGATGGACAAACTGAAGTAGTCAATAGAACGTTGTCTACTATGCTTAGGGCTGTTTTGAAGAATAATAAGAAAATGTGGGAGGAATGCTTGCCTCATATTGAATTTGCTTATAATCGTTCATTGCATTCTACTACTAAGATGTGCCCTTTTGAAGTTGTGTATGGTTTCCTACCTCGTGCACCTATTGATTTGTTGCCTCTTCCATCTTCGGAGAAGGTTAATTTTGATGCTAAACAACGTGCTGAATTGATTTTAAAAATGCATGAGTTAACTAAGGAAAACATTGAGCGTATGAATGCTAAATATAAACTTGCTGGAGATAAGGGTAGAAAACATGTTGTGTTTGCACCTGGAGATCTTGTTTGGTTACATTTGCGTAAGGATAGATTTCCTGATTTGCGCAAATCAAAGCTAATGCCACGTGCTGATGGTCCCTTTAAGGTGTTAGAGAAAATAAATGATAATGCATATAAACTTGAGCTGCCTGCAGATTTTGTGGTTAGTCCCACTTTTAACATTGCAGATTTGAAGCCTTATTTGGGTGAGGAAGATGAACTTCCGTCGAGGACGACTTCATTTCAAGAAGGGGAGGATGATGAGGACATCAATACAATTGTTACACCCACAGCCCCTGCTGCTATACATACTGGACCAATTACTAGAGCTCGTGCACGCCAACTAAATTACCAGGTACTTTCGTTTCTTGGTAATGATTCTAATGTTCATGAGAATATGATGCTGCCTAAATTGGATACATTTGTTTTGCTTACAAATGAAGGGCCTAGCTTGGAGAAGGATGAACATTGGAGCAAGAACAAGCATGGAGATGATGGCATGCGCAAGGGGAACAAGAACGGAGTTACAAGTGATGATTTCAGGACTTTGAAGCCACCATAATGCGTGCATGAAGCTTTGGACGAAATATACAAGATGCCACTTCATAAATTTCGTCCCGAGGCTATTTTAGGTGCTGCGTCACCTTATTTTTGGGCCAGGCCCATGTAATTTCGAAATACATAAGTATAGGCTATTTTTAGAGTCCGTATGTGTGGGGAAACAAGAGATAGGGTTGATTTCGGACCCCTCCACCAAGGGCCACGAAATTCCCCCCCTCTTCCTCCATATATACAGCCCTTAGGGCATCGTTTAGACTTTGGGTTTTGTTTAGATTAAAAGTTCGCCATAGCTGCAACTTCGCGTACTTCGTTTGTGTTCAACGACCAGACAAAGGCGTCACAGAACCCCACCTTGATCAATAAAGCTTTCATCTTATATTCGCAATATCCAGATTGCAATCTTAGTTTCTTGCTTGTTCTTCGTTTGCTCGCAGGAAACAGACCTTCGTGGTCAGGTTGATCGTGCTCCGGCGTGGTCAATAACCTCTCGGAGTTGGTTTAGCGATTGCTAAGGCGCGACGTCCTCGCACGTTCGTAGTCGGATCGACAAAGTTGACTTCCACCAAAGCGAAATCCACCATCTCATCGAAAGACGGGACACCTTTGCCTCTATCACTACATATGCTGATTATGTTGATTGTGATGTGGTACCTATGCAAGCATGTTCCTTATTACTTGGTAGACCATGGCAATTTGATAAAAATTCTGTACACCATGGTAGAAACAATCACTATACTCTTGTTCATAAGGATAAAAATATTACTTTGCTTCCTATGACTCCTGATTCCATTTTGAAAGATGATATTAATAGAGCTAATAAAGCACAACAGGAGAAGAATAAGAGTGAAAATCAGATTGTGGCAAAAGAATTTGAGCAACAAATGAAGCCTAATAATAAACCATCTAGTGTTGCTTCTGAAATTAAATTGAAAAGTGCATGTTTATTTGCCACCAAATCTGATATTGATGAGCTAGATTTCAGCAAATCTGTTTGCTATGCTTTTGTGTGCAAAGAGGCATTATTTTCATTCGAGGACGTGCCTTCCTCTTTGCCTCCTGCTGTCACTAACATTTTGCAGGAGTTCGCTGACGTTTTTCCACAAGACGTGCCACCGGGATTACCGCCTATTCGAGGGATTGAGCATCAGATCGACTTAATTCCTGGTGCTTCACTGCCAAACCGTGCACCATACCGTACCAATCCAGAGGAGACGAAGGAGATTATGCGTCAAGTACAAGAGCTTCTCGACAAAGGTTATATACGCGAATCCCTTAGTCCTTGTGCTGTTCCTATTATTCTAGTGCCGAAAAAGGATGGTACATCACGTATGTGTGTTGATTGTAGAGGCATTAATAATATTACTATTCGTTATCGTCATCCTATTCCTAGGCTAGATGATATGCTTGATGAATTGAGTGGCTCTACAATATTCTCCAAAGTTGATTTGCGTAGTGGCTACCATCAAATTCGTATGAAATTGGGAGATGAATGGAAAACAGCATTTAAAACTAAGTTTGGATTATATGAGTGGTTAGTCATGCCTTTTGGGTTAACTAATGCACCTAGTACTTTCATGAGATTAATGAACGAAGTTTTACGTGCTTTGATTGGACGATTTGTGGTAGTTTACTTTGATGACATATTGATTTATAGCAGATCTTTGGAAGAACATTTGGAACATTTACTTGGCTATGTTGTTACCCCACAGGGAATTGAAGTTGATAAAGCCAAGATTGAAGCTATTGAGAGTTGGCCGCAGCCCAAAACGGTCACACAAGTGAGGAGTTTTCTTGGCCTCGCTGGATTCTATAGGCGTTTTGTGAGAGATTTCAGCACCATTGCTGCACCTCTCAATGAGCTTACAAAGAAAGATGTGCCTTTTCTTTGGGGTACTGCACAGGAAGAAGCCTTCACGGTATTGAAAGATAAGTTGACACATGCTCCTTTACTCCAACTTCCTGATTTTAATAAGACTTTTGAGCTTGAATGTGATGCTAGTGGAATTGGATTAGGAGGTGTGTTATTACAAGATGGCAAACCTGTTGCATACTTTTCTGAAAAATTGAGTGGGCCTAGTCTGAATTATTCTACTTATGATAAAGAATTATATGCTCTTGTTCGGACTTTAGAAACATGGCAACATTATTTATGGCCCAAAGAATTTGTTATACATTCTGATCATGAATCTTTGAAACATCTTAAAAGTCAAGCTAAACTGAATCGTAGACATGCTAAATGGGTTGAATTCATTGAGACTTTCCCTTATGTCATTAAACACAAGAAGGGAAAAGAAAATGTTATTGCTGATGCATTGTCTCGTCGCTATACTATGCTTTCACAACTTGACTTCAAAATATTTGGTTTGGAGACCATCAAAGATCAATATGTGCATGATGCTGATTTTAAAGATGTAATGCAGAATTGTAAAGAAGGAAGAATGTGGAACAAGTTTGTCGTTAACGATGGATTTGTGTTTCGTGCTAACAAGCTATGCATTCCAGCTAGCTCCGTTCGTCTTTTGTTGTTGCAGGAGGCGCATGGAGGAGGATTAATGGGACACTTTGGTGTGAAGAAGACGGAGGACGTACTTGCTACACATTTCTTTTGGCCAAAGATGAGACGGGATGTTGAGCGTTTTATTGCTCGATGCACTACATGTCAAAAAGCTAAGTCACGACTCAATCCTCATGGATTATATATGCCTTTGCCTGTACCTAGTGTTCCTTGGGAGGATATATCTATGGACTTTGTTTTAGGTTTACCTCGAACAAAGAAGGGAGGGATAGCATATTCGTTGTCGTGGATAGATTCTCGAAAATGGCACACTTTATACCATGTCATAAAGGCGATGATGCTGTTAATGTTGCTGATTTGTTCTTTCGTGAAATTATTCGCTTGCATGGTGTACCAAATACTATTGTTTCAGATCGTGATACTAAATTTCTTAGCCACTTTTGGAGATGTTTATGGGCTAAGTTGGGGACTAAACTGCTTTTTAGTACTACTTGTCACCCCCAAACTGATGGACAAACTGAAGTAGTCAATAGAACGTTGTCTACTATGCTTAGGGCTGTTTTGAAGAATAATAAGAAAATGTGGGAGGAATGCTTGCCTCATATTGAATTTGCTTATAATCGTTCATTGCATTCTACTACTAAGATGTGCCCTTTTCAAGTTGTGTATGGTTTCCTACCTCGTGCACCTATTGATTTGTTGCCTCTTCCATCTTCGGAGAAGGTTAATTTTGATGCTAAACAACGTGCTGAATTGATTTTAAAAATGCATGAGTTAACTAAGGAAAACATTGAGCGTATGAATGCTAAATACAAACTTGCTGGAGATAAGGGTAGAAAACATGTTGTGTTTGCACCTGGAGATCTTGTTTGGTTACATTTGCGTAAGGATAGATTTCCTGATTTGCGCAAATCAAAGCTAATGCCACGTGCTGATGGTCCCTTTAAGGTGTTAGAGAAAATAAATGATAATGCATATAAACTTGAGCTGCCTGCAGATTTTGGGGTTAGTCCCACTTTTAACATTGCAGATTTGAAGCCTTATTTGGGTGAGGAAGATGAACTTCCGTCGAGGACGACTTCATTTCAAGAAGGGGAGGATGATGAGGACATCAATACAATTGTTACACCCACAGCCCCTGCTGCTATACATACTGGACCAATTACTAGAGCTCGTGCACGCCAACTAAATTACCAGGTACTTTCGTTTCTTGGTAATGATTCTAATGTTGATCGTGCACGCCAACTAAATTACTAGAGCTCTTTGCCTCCTGCTGTCACTAAAGTAAACTAGATGAAGAGGAAGGCACGTCCTCGAATGAAAATAATGCCTCTTTGCACACAAAAGCATAGCAAACAAATTTGCTGAAATCTAGCTCATCAATATCAGATTTGGTGGCAAATAAACATGCACTTTTCAATTTAATTTCAGAAGCAACACTAGATGGTTTATTATTAGGCTTCATTTGGTGCTCAAATTCTTTTGCCACAATCTGATTTTCACTCTTATTTGTCTCCTGTTTTGCTTTATTAGCTCTATTAATATCATCTTTCAAAATGGAATCAGGAGTCATAGGAAGCAAAGTAATATTTTCATCGTTATGAACAAGAATATAGTGATTGTTTCTACCATGGTGTACAGAATTTTTATCAAATTGCCATGGTCTACCAAGTAATAAGGAACATGCTTGCATAGGTACCACATCACAATCAACATAATCAGCATATGTAGAGATACTAAAATGCACATGAACAGTACGTGTTACCTTAACCTTGCCGCTGTTGTTGAGCCATTGGATGTAGTAAGGATGTGGATGTGGTCTTGTGGTGAGAGAAAGCTTCTCCACCATCTCCATGCTAGCCAAGTTGTTGCAGCTCCCTCCGTCTATGATGACGCGCACAGAACGTTCCTTCACTACTCCCTTGGTATGGAATAAATTGTGCCTCTGATTTTGCTCAGCTTGTGTGATCTGCACACTCAAAACACGTTGAGCAACTAAACATTCATACCTGTCAGCGTCTTCAGGAGCCATGTATTGCGTCTCATGATCAGAATCATCTCCACCATGTTCTTCACGTGTAATAAGAGCCAAAGTCTCCTCATCATAGTCACTAGCAGACTCATATCCACCATCCGCGGTAGCAATCATCACACGCGGAGATTTGCATTCTCTCGCATATTGACCTCCTCCCTTACAACGACGACAAATAATATCACTTGTGTGCCCTGTTGATGCCATGGAAGAAGAAGAACGCTGTGCAGGCCCCGCAGGTGCGCTCTTGGCAGATAATGGTGGTTGTGCCTGTTTTCTTGTATCACGGCTGGAGGTGGCACCGGATGGAGGTGCTGGTGCAGTTGAAGTAGAAGATGCACGTGGTGTCCATGATGAAGGTCGGCCTGCAGAAAAGTTAGTTCGCCCCAATGCTTGTCGATCCTGCACTTCACGTTCAGCTTTACAAGCAAGATGGAATAAACGAGTGATATTAGTATACTCCTTATAGTCTAGAATGGTCTGAATCTCTCTATTTAATCCACCCAGAATACGTGCAAGCATAGCTTCATTCTCCTCAACAATACCACATCTAATCATGCCAGTTTGTAATTCCTGATAATATTCTTCTACAGAATTTTTCCCTTGTCTTAAACGCTGCAATTTTTGAAGCAATTCACGTTGATAATATGGTGGAACCCAACGCGTACGCATAGCAGTTTTCAAAGCAGCCCAAGTAGTTGGAATAGGATATAATCTACAATGTTCAGACCACCATACACATGCAAAACTAGTGAAAGCACAAACAGCAGCAGCAACTCGTCTCTCCTCAGGATATTGTAAACATGTAAATCGTTGTTCAGTTTCTAACTCCCAAGTAAGATATATATCAGGAACATATCTACCCTCAAATGGTGGAATATTCAATTTCAGTTTAGGAATATGGACATCATCTCGTACCTGAGGTGGTGGTGCAGGCCTACCATTACGAATATATACCTGAGCTCGACCTGCTGGTGGTGGTACAGGTGGCTGCACGTAGTGCTAATTTTGATCAACCTCATCCTCATAATCTCCCACATAATCATCCTCCTCCGCATCAGCAGCAGGAGCCACAGAAGTATCAACAGCAGCACCAACAGTTTGGCCAAATGCAAGAGGAACACGGCTTGCTCGGCGGAGGTCTGTTTCGCGACGTGGAGGTAGTAGTTGTTGTTGTTGTTGGAGAGGTGCGTTAGGTGCAGCGGGTGGTGGTGGTGGAAGACGCGCGAGCAATTCATTAAACTTGTTATCGAGCTTTGTTTCGAACGTCTTCTCAAGGCCAGTGATCTTCTCCATGGCCTCATCAAAATTGTTCAGCACATCTTGCACCTGTTCAGTCATCATTTGCTGAAACTTATCATGAAGCTCCTTGTTCGATAAATTCTCCCAGTCAATCTCGTCGGCTTGTGATCCTGGCATGGTTAGCAGCAATAGAAACACACAAGAATATGATCCTACAGACTACGAACAAGTGGTGGTGGTGGGTGTCACAAATCCGTCAAGCAAAACTCAAATTCTTACCAGTTCTTACCCAGCAACAGGCGGTGATCGGCAACCGTTGTAGTCAAAACTCTCAAAGCTTGGATAGAGCGATTACCAGAGAGAGTCAAACGCACGACGTAGATGTATGTGGAGCTGGGAAGGCTTATAATATGGTAGCAAAAAGGGTCAGCAATAATCAATTCAGAGATGCAAAGTTGAATAAACGCTCAACGATGGTACTGTGCTGGTCCTAGGCTAGACTGTGCTAGAGACGCGAGCCTAGAACACCAACAAAATCACGACGCGGCACGTAAACAAGGGAGGAGCAAACTCTGAAAAAAAATTCTCTTTTTTTTTGCACTTTTTTTCCTCTTTTTTTTTTTGCTTCGCAACAAATTTTTTTCGAAAAAGTCTACAAACGGTCTAAAAACTGCCTAGCCAGAATTTTCCAGACTTAGTTTTTTTTTGAAATTGGAACTATTTTTCTTCTGCGGATGGCTCGGAAGTTGGGGAGTCCTTCTCTATCATGACTCGGAGTGTCGCGTGATCTGGAAATCGAGAACAATGCAACAATTACTGGACTCGGACTAGGACTGGTGGCGGAGATGAATCTGGTGGAACTCGGACTGGTGGCGGAGATGAATCTGGTGGAACACGGACAGGTGGCGGATATATGTTGCAGGTGAACTCGGATTGGCGTGATGGCGGCGGATATGTGGTGGCGTATATCGATTCGTTTTGGCGGTGAATATGTGGTGGTGGTATATGGCAACAGCGACGATGATGATGCGGTGGTGATATATGGCAGCGGCGACGTGACAACCTGTGAACAGAACTCGAAACTCTAAAAGACTAGACGCTAAGACCAGCAACTGGACACGACGATGCAACCGCAAATTCAACAAAGCAAATACAGAAAAGATTATGCAAGGCTTAGATTGGTTCGGATGGGATGAACTAACCCTAATTTTTTTTGGCTTTTTCGTGGACTATAGGTATGAAGAACAGACTCGATCTAAACTACGAAAAACTGTAAAATCTCACCGAGCAACCTGGAAATCTGATACCACTTGATAGAGGCAAAGGTGTCCCGTCTTTCGATGAGATGATGGATATCGCTTTGGTGGAAGTCGACTTTGACGATCCGACTACGAACGTGCGAGGACGTCGCGCCTTAGCAATCACTAAACCAACTCCGAGAGGTATTGACCACGCCGGAGCACGATCAACCTGACCACGAGGGTCTGTTTCCTGCGAGCAATCGAAGAACAAGCAAGAAACTAAGATTGCAATCTGGATATTGCGAATATAAGATGAAAGCTTTATTGATCAAGGTGGGGTTCTGTGACACCTTTGCCTGGTCGTTGAACACAAACGGAGTACGCGAAGTTGCAGCTATGGCGAACTTTTAATCTAAACAAAACCCAAAGTCTAAACGGTGCCCTAAGGGCTGTATATATGGAGGAAGAGAGGGGGAATTTCGTGGCCCTTGGTGGAGGGGTCCGAAATCAACCCTATCTCTTGTTTCCCCACACATACGGACTCTAAAAATAGCCTATACTTATGTATTTCGAAATTACATGGACCTGGCCCAATAAAAAGGTGACGCGGCACCTATAATAGCCTTGGAATGAAATTTATGAAGTGGCATCTTGTATATTTCGTCCATGGCTTCATGCACCCATTATGGTGGCTTCAAAGTCCTGAAATCATCACTTGTAACTCCGTTCTTGTTCCCCTTGCGCATGGCATCATCTCCATGCTTGTTCTTGCTCCAATGTTCATCCTTCTCCAAGCTAGGCCCTTCATTTGTAAGCAAAACAAATGTATCCAATTTAGGCAGCATCATATTCTCATGAACATTAGAATCATTACCAAGAAACGAAAGTACTTGATAATTTAATTGGCGTGCGCGAGCTCTAGTAATTGGTCCCATATATGTAGCAGTAGGGGCTGTGGGTGTAACAATGGTATTGATGTCCTCATCAGATAGGAACACCTCTAGTGAACCTGAAGTAGAAAAAACTCCTAATGATAATGATGTCTCTATCTCAGATGCTGAAACTCAATCTGGTAGTGAGCATTCACCTAGTGATAACAACAATGATAATGATGATGTTCATGAAGATGCCCAACAAGACAATGAAAAAGAACCATACAATGATGTTAAGATAGAACCGGATGTCGAACTTGATAACCCACAACCTAAAAATAAATGTTATGATAAAAGAGACTGTGTTGCTAGAAAGCATGGTAAAGAAAGAGAACCGTGGGTTCAGAAACCCATGCCCTTTCCACCTAAACCATATAAGAAAAAGGATGATGAAGAATTTGAACGCTTTGCTAAAATGCTTAGGCCAGTCTTTTTGCGTACTTATTTGACTGGTATTTTAAAGGTGGACCCTTATGTTAAATACATGAAATATATTGTCACTAATAAAAGAAAAATACCTGAAGCTGAAATCTCCACCATGCTTGCTAATTATTCCTTTAAGGATGGAGTACCTAAGAAATTGGGAAATCCAGGAATACCAACTATACCATGCTACATTAAAAGAATGTCAAAATGGCTTTATTGATTTGGGAGCCAGTGTTAGTGTTATGCCTTTCTCTTTATATAAAATACTTGATTTGAATAAGCTCACACCTGCTGAAATATCATTGCATATGGCTGACAAATCAACTGCCATAGCTGTCGGTATTTGTGAGGATGTGCCCGTTGTTGTTGCAAATGTTACTATCTTAACAGACTTTATTATACTTGTGATGCCCGAGGACGACAACATGTTGATTATCCTTGGTAGACCCTTTTTGAATATTGCAGGGGCTATATTGATTACAATAAAAGCAAAGTCACTTTTCATATCAATGGTAATGAGCATATGGTGCACTTTTCGAAGAAACAATTTCAAGTGAATGGTATTAATGTTATTGAAAAATCTCCGACAATTACTATTGGAAGTTTTCAACTCCCTTTACCTACTACCAAAAAGAATTATGCAACACTTATTGTTGGAGAGATGCTTATCCCCGTTGAGCTAAGTTAGTGTTTTATGAAAGTTCTTTGGGTTCATGCTAATCGAAAGTGATTGTTATTAAGCCTTGATCAACCTTATTAATGGATTATTTTCGAGAGGCGTGTAGTCGATGAATTTAGTAAGCACAACTTTTTGTCCCTACATTTGTTTTTCTGTTACTCTTAGTTAAATAAAACAAAATGTCAGATTATTCCAGTTTTCTGATTTCTCCATGCAATAAAAAAGTGGCCAAAAATAATAGTGCTCAGAATGACCTGAAATTTTTTCACAATTTTTTTTGAATATTTAACTATTTCTGATATAAATAACATCATAGGGAGGTGCCCCTGGTGCCCACTAGGCACCAGGGCGCGCCCCGGTGGGTAGTGGGCCCCACGTGTCGCCCTCACTTATCCCTTTAGCTCACTTCACCACCTACCACCAGAAAAAATCACTCCATCTCTCTCTCTCTCTCTCTCTCTCTCTCTCTCTCTCTTGTGTTCTTGCTCTCAAACCCGCGGATTCTGATAGAGGCAAAGGTGTCCCGTCTTTCGATGAGATGATGGATATCGCTTTGGTGGAAGTCGACTTTGACGATCCGACTACGAACGTGCGAGGACGTCGCGCCTTAGCAATCGCTAAACCAACTCCGAGAGGTTATTGACCACGCCTGATAGAGGCGAGGGTCCTGATCTTTCGATGAGATGATAACTATCGATTTGGTGGAGACGACTTTGACAATCCGACTACAAACGTGCACGACGTTGCGCCTTAGCAATCGCTAAACCAATCTCCTGAGGTTACTGACGATGCCGGAAGCACGGTCAGCCTGACCACGAAGGTCTATTCCTGCAAGCAATCGAAGAATGAGCAAGAATATGATAAAGCAATCTGAATATTGCAAATATATATGAGGTATTGATAATGGTGGGGATCCGTAAGCGGTCTTGGTCTGGTCGTTGGACACAAACGAAGTACACGAAGTTGCAATGGCTAACTTTCAACTAAACAGATCCCAAGGAAAAGCTACTAGATGGATCTACTTATATAGGAGCAAGGGGTGGCGGCCAAGGAGGTGGGAGGACGTCCCAAGGCAGCCTAAAACTAAATCTAGGTCGTACAAGGCCAATGGGCCCAAGTGGAGGTGATGTAACACCTTTGGACTTGTAGTTTGACTCGGATTCTGCTGCAGCATCAAATTGTTTCGTCCACAACTCAACGCTCCGGACGAATTTGAAGGTGATTCCAATTGGGTTGGAAAGTGCACGAAATCTAGTTTCCAACAAAAAAAGAATCACCCAATTCGGAGTCCGTATGAAAAACTTGTGTGCGTTTTGAGTCAGGTGTGTCTGTGCAGTCCGAATCTGAATCCAGAACGTGAGAGACTTGGACTCTATCTTCTCTTGGGCCAAAAGTGACGTGCGAGAACTTTTTGGACAGCAAATAAACATCTCTTTCTTCCTTATCTTCATATGTGGATTATACAAATGTCCCATACACCTGCAATTAGACAAAACATAAAAGTGTGTGAAGTATTTTTGTTCTGGATAACATAAATAGATTATTGAATAGTTTGCACTAGAAATCACCTGACAAATATGCATATCTGCAATATTTTTGGTCATATCCAAGGTAGTCATGTCCTCATCATCCTCCCCTTCTTGAAAATAAAGCCGTCCTCGGCGTTGCTTAATCTGAAATGTGGCTAACAAAAGAGGCAAGGTGTACATGTTGTATATGTATATGTCATCCATTTTTACTTCCCTTGAATTTTGCATATATGACACATGAATAGATGAGTAACTTGCATAGTTCATAAAATCTAAAGCCAAAAAATTAGCACAAGAAGTAGAAGGCATGAAAATATTGCAACTCAGTTTGCACATATAAGTGAATCTCTTATTCATTTCAAAAGATTGACAATGTTCATCATTAAACCATCCCAACATTGGTGAATAAACCTTACTTGCATCAAATTTACATGCTACAACATGCTTAAATAAGCAAACATGCAATAAGTCATTCAACACAGAATCATCACCAAGATTAGAGGTCATATCAAAATGATTAAACATTGGTTCTTTTGCATCAATAGTTAATTCAATGGGTGCACTCAAAATTGTTGGTATTTCAGTTGTTTGATCACATGACAAAGTCAAATTATCAACGTAGTCCTCTAAAATAGGTGGTGTGATCAAAGTAGTGGGTAGCTCATCAGATGGTGCATTCAAATTGACAAGGCATTCATCATTCTCATGTAGAGATGGAAGATCAATACCTTTGTCATTACCTCTTATGATCAACTCAGATGATGGAGCCACTCTCGGGGGCGATGTGTCACATGGTGGAGGTGATGTAGTCCTGACAACAACGGATGTGGTTGTCATAGTATGCCTAGTAGTTGAAGGAACAACCATATCAACTCTTGGAATGTGCACAGTGCGCTTGTTCTCCTCGTGGCCAACACGTCGTTTTATTTCCTGTTCAGCTTTGCAAGCAAGATGAAACAAATGGTCCATAGGATAACACTCTTCATGAATTAGTATCTCTTGAATATCACAGTTTAATCCTCCCCAAAATCTATCCATAAAATCATCTTCACTTTCTTCTAAAGAGGAATGCAACAAGGTAGTTTGTAAATCATCATAATATTTTGTTATAGTTTCACTACCTTGTTTTAAGTGTTGCAACTTCTTAATCATGTCACGAGTATAATAAGCAGGGACGAAAGTATGTCGCATGGCAAGTTTCAAATCATCCCAAGTAGTAGGTATATAATCAGGGTGTAACCGACAATATTCACTCCACCAAACCAAAGCATAACCAGTGAAAGAACCAACCGCAACCTTAACCTTTTTATGTTCATCGAAATTATGGGAAGCAAATATATTTTTTATGTCGAACTCCCATTCAATATATAAAGCAGGTTTAAAACGGCCATTAAATGGTGGTATAGATACATTAACCTGATCATGTGCATTTGGATGTTTGTGCACCTCTCGTGACGGTTGTGGTATTTGCAAAGGTGGTGGCACGTCTCCCGCGATCGACGAAGCCCATGAATTGACTCTGGATCCTGTCATGATTAGTAGAACAAGAAACAAAACTCAAAAATAATGTTCCTATAACTACTAGGATGTGGTGGTAAAACGCTCACTGTAAAGCAAATATCAATGTCTTACACGTTCTTACCATGCAGCAGGCGGTAATCGGCAACCAGCGGTGTCAAGTAACTCCGAATATTGAGTAAAGCGATTGCCAGGGGAGCGTACGTATACACGGTGTAGAAACATGTGGAGCTGGGTTGGCTATATATGGTAGCAAAAGATTAGCAATAATCAATTCAAAGATGCAATGTTGAATAAACGCTCAACGACGGTACTGTGCTGGTCCTAGGCTAGACCGGACTAGAGACGCGAGCCTAGAACACTAATAAGGTCACGGCGTAGCACAACTAGCATCAATGAAGGATACTAAGTAGCTCTTGACAGCAAGATATAAGTGAAGATCACAACGGCAGTGAAGATAATGATGAAAAACAACTGCCAAGCAGGATATACAACAACTCTCTCTCCAACTTTCCTCTTGAAAAGTTTGAGACAATTTTCTGATAAATTCTTTCAAAGAATGCTACTAACTCAAGCTTTCCAATGCAAAAAGAATCACTCAATTCCGAGTTGATATGAGGAGTCAAAGAATTCTAAAACTGGCCTGAAAAATTGGAACAAGCTGTGTTCACGAACTTCGGAGGGAAAAAAGACCTATTTAGAAGCCGATTTTGAGGTGTCAAATATTGAACTAGCTTCTGCAACTATTTAGATGCGGCTCGTCGCTATCTTCAATTTGAGTACCCACGGAGCCAAAACGGACTTCGTATGAGGAAGATACACCTGTTTTACTGAACAGTGCGCAAAACAGATTCCAATCCGAATTCAGGTACGAGATTGATTCTAGATAGATCCAATTTTTTTTCTTCTCTCTTTTTTTTTCTCACGCTTTTTTTTTCTTTTCCTTTCTTTTTTTTTTCTCTGACTTTTTTTTTACTTTTTTTTCTCTCGTTTTTTTTCTCTATCTTTTTTTTTCTCTCTCCCTCTTTTCAAAACAAACTAGATAAGATGTAGATTGGATCAAGCGAAGATGGGAACGATCTCAACTATGATTATGACAATGAATGGTGGGTAGCACGTGGAGGAAATTGATGGATGGGTGATGGACAGCGGAAGGGATAATGATGCAGCGGCGACGTGACTAATGTGAACAGAACTCGAAACTCTAAACGACCTAGACACTAAGACCAGCAACTCGACACGACGATGCAACCGATAATTCAACTATGCAAGCAATGAAAAGAAAATTGCAAAGGCTCAGACTGGCTTGGACCAAGGATGAATAGATCTAACTCTTTTTTGTGGCTTTTTCTTGGACAATAGGTAAGAAAATAAATCTAATCTAGGAAAACTGGAAATTCTCACCGAGCAACCTGAAAACTGATACCACTTGATAGAGGCGAGGGTCCCGATCTTTCGATGAGATGATAACTATCGATTTGGTGGAGACGACTTTGACAATCCGACTACAAACGTGCACGACGTTGCGCCTTAGCAATCGCTAAACCAATCTCCTGAGGTTACTGACGATGCTGGAAGCACGGTCAGCCTGACCACGAAGGTCTATTCCTGCAAGCAATCGAAGAACGAGCAAGAATATGATAAAGCAATCTGAATATTGCAAATATATATGAGGTATTGATAATGGTGGGGATCCGTAAGCGGTCTTGGTCTGGTCGTTGGACACAAACGAAGTACACGAAGTTGCAATGGCTAACTTTCAACTAAACAGATCCCAAGGAAAAGCTACTAGATGGATCTACTTATATAGGAGCAAGGGGTGGCGGCCAAGGAGGTGGGAGGACGTCCCAAGGCAGCCTAAAACTAAATCTAGGTCGTACAAGGCCAATGGGCCCAAGTGGAGGTGATGTAACACCTTTGGACTTGTAGTTTGACTCGGATTCTGCTGCAGCATCAAATTGTTTCGTCCACAACTCAACGCTCCGGACGAATTTGAAGGTGATTCCAATTGGGTTGGAAAGTGCACGAAATCTAGTTTCCAACAAAAAAAGAATCACCCAATTCGGAGTCCGTATGAAAAACTTGTGTGCGTTTTGAGTCAGGTGTGTCTGTGCAGTCCGAATCTGAATCCAGAACGTGAGAGACTTGGACTCTATCTTCTCTTGGGCCAAAAGTGACGTGCGAGAACTTTTTGGACAGCAAATAAACATCTCTTTCTTCCTTATCTTCATATGTGGATTGTACAAATGTCCCATACACCTGCAATTAGACAAAACATAAAAGTGTGTGAAGTATTTTTGTTCTGGATAACATAAATAGATTATTGAATAGTTTGCACTAGAAATCACCTGACAAATATGCATATCTGCAATATTTTTGGTCATATCCAAGGTAGTCATGTCCTCATCAACGCCGGAGCACGATCAACCTGACCACGAGGGTCTGTTTCCTGCGAGCAAACGAAGAACAAGCAAGAAACTAAGATTGCAATCTGGATATTGCGAATATAAGATGAAAGCTTTATTGATCAAGGTGGGGTTCTGTGACGCCTTTGTCTGGTCGTTGAACACAAACAAAGTACGCGAAGTTGCAGCTATGGCGAACTTTTAATATAAACAAAACCCAAAGTCTAAACGATGCCCTAAGGGCTGTATATATGGAGGAAGAGGGGGGAATTTCGTGGCCCTTGGTGGAGGGGTCCGAATCAACCCTATCTCTTGTTTTCCCACACATACGGACTCTAAAAATAGCCTATACTTATGTATTTCGAAATTACATGGGCCTGGCCCAATAATAAGGTGACGCAGCACCTAAAATAGCCTCGGAACAAAATTTATGAAGTGGCATCTTGTATATTTCGTCCAAGGCTTCATGCACCCATTATGGTGGCTTCAAAGTCCTGAAATCATCACTTGTAACTCCGTTCTTGTTCCCCTTGCGCATGCCATCATCTCCATGCTTGTTCTTGCTCCAATGTTCATCCTTCTCCAAGCTAGGCCCTTCATTTGTAAGCAAAACAAATGTATCCAATTTAGGCAGCATCATATTCTCATGAACATTAGAATCATTACCAAGAAACGAAAGTACCTGGTAATTTAGTTGGCGTGTACGAGCTCTAGTAATTGGTCCAGTATGTATAGCAGCAGGGGCTGTGGGTGTAACAATTGTATTGATGTCCTCATCATCCTCCCCTTCTTGAAATGAAGTCGTCCCCGACGGAAGTTCATCTTCCTCACCCAAATAAGGCTTCAAATCTGCAATGTTAAAAGTGGGACTAACCCCAAAATCTGCAGGCAGCTCAAGTTTATATGCATTATCATTTATTTTCTCTAACACCTTAAAGGGACCATCAGCACGTGGCATTAGCTTTGATTTGCGCAAATCAGGAAATCTATCCTTACGCAAATGTAACCAAACAAGATCTCCAGGTGCAAACACAACATGTTTTCTACTCTTATCTCCAGCAAGTTTATATTTAGCATTCATACGCTCAATGTTTTCCTTAGTTAACTCATGCATTTTTAAAATCAATTCAGCACGTTGTTTAGCATCAAAATTAACCTTCTCCGAAGATGGAAGAGGCAACAAATCAATAGGTGCACGAGGTAGGAAACCATACACAACTTCAAAAGGGCACATCTTAGTAGTAGAATGCAATGAACGATTATAAGCAAATTCAATATGAGGCAAGCATTCCTCCCACATTTTCTTATTATTCTTCATAACAGCCCTAAGCATAGTAGACAACGTTCTATTGACTACTTCAGTTTGTCCATCAGTTTGGGGGTGACAAGTAGTACTAAAAAGCAGTTTAGTCCCCAACTTAGCCCATAAACATCTCCAAAAGTGGCTAAGAAATTTAGTATCACGATCTGAAACAATAGTATTTGGCACACCATGCAAGCGAATAATTTCACGAAAGAACAAATCAGCAACATTAACAGCATCATCGCTTTTATGACATGGTATAAAGTGTGCCATTTTCGAGAATCTATCCACGACAACAAATATGCTATCCCTCCCCTTCTTTGTTCGAGGTAAACCTAAAACAAAGTCCATAGATATATCCTCCCAAGGAACACTAGGTACAGGCAAAGGCATATATAAACCATGAGGATTGAGTCGTGACTTAGCTTTTTGACATGTAGTGCAGCGAGCAATAAAACGCTTAACATCCCGTCTCATCTTTGGCCAAAAGAAATGTGTAGCAAGTACGTCCTCCGTCTTCTTCACGCCAAAGTGTCCCATTAATCCTCCTCCATGCGCCTCCTGCAACAACAGAAGACGAACGGAGCTAGCTGGAATGCATAGCTTGTTAGCACAAAACACAAATCCATCGTTAACAACAAACTTGTTCCACATTCTTCCTTCTTTACAATTCTGCATTACATCTTTAAAATCAGCATCATGCACATATTGATCTTTGATGGTCTCCAAACCAAATATTTTGAAGTCAAGTTGTGAAAGCATAGTATAGCGACGAGACAATGCATCAGCAATAACATTTTCTTTTCCCTTCTTGTGTTTAATGACATAAGGGAAAGTCTCAATGAATTCAACCCATTTAGCATGTTTATGATTCAGTTTAGCTTGACTTTTAATATGTTTCAAAGATTCATGATCAGAATGTATAACAAATTCTTTGGGCCATAAATAATGTTGCCATGTTTCTAAAGTCCGAACAAGAGCATATAATTCTTTATCATAAGTAGAATAATTCAGACTAGGCCCACTCAATTTTTCAGAAAAGTATGCAACAGGTTTGCCATCTTGTAATAACACACCTCCTAATCCAATTCCACTAGCATCACATTCAAGCTCAAAAGTCTTATTAAAATCAGGAAGTTGGAGTAAAGGAGCATGTGTCAACTTATCTTTCAATACCGTGAAGGCTTCTTCCTGTGCGGTACCCCAAAGAAAAGGCACATCTTTCTTTGTAAGCTCATTGAGAGGTGCAGCAATGGTGCTGAAATCTCTCCCAAAACGCCTATAGAATCCAGCGAGGCCAAGAAAACTCCTCACTTGTGTGACCGTTTTGGGCTGCGGCCAACTCTCAATAGCTTCAATCTTGGCTTTATCAACTTCAATTCCCTGTGGAGTAACAACATAGCCAAGAAAAGATACTCGGTCGGTGCAAAAGGTGCACTTCCCAAGGTTACCAAACAAACGTGCATCACGTAGAGCAATAAAAACAGCACGTAAATGTTCCAAATGTTCCTCCAAAGATCTGCTATAAATCAATATGTCATCAAAGTAAACTACCACAAATCGTCCAATGAAAGCACGTAAAACTTCGTTCATTAATCTCATGAAAGTACTAGGTGCATTAGTTAACCCAAAAGGCATGACTAACCACTCATATAATCCAAACTTAGTTTTAAATGCTGTTTTCCATTCATCTCCCAATTTCATACGAATTTGATGGTAGCCACTACGCAAATCAACTTTGGAGAATATTGTAGAGCCACTCAATTCATCAAGCATATCATCTAGCCTAGGAATAGGATGACGATAACGAATAGTAATATTATTAATGCATCTACAATCAACACACATACGTGATGTACCATCCTTTTTCGGCACTAGAATAATAGGAACAGCACAAGGACTACGGGATTCGCGTATATAACCTTTGTCGAGAAGCTCTTGTACTTGACGCATAATCTCCTTCGTCTCCTCTGGATTGGTACGGTATGGTGCACGGTTTGGCAGTGAAGCACCGGGAATTAAGTCAATCTGATGCTCAATCCCTCGAATAGGCGGTAATCCCGGTGGCACGTCTTGTGGAAAAACGTCAGCGAACTCCTGCAAAATGTTAGTGACAGCAGGAGGCAAAGAAGAAGGCACGTCCTCGAATGAAAATAATGCCTCTTTGCACACAAAAGCATAGCAAACAGATTTGCTGAAATCTAGCTCATCAATATCAGATTTGGTGGCAAATAAACATGCACTTTTCAATTTAATTTCAGAAGCAACACTAGATGGTTTATTATTAGGCTTCATTTGTTGCTCAAATTCTTTTGCCACAATCTGATTTTCACTCTTATTCGTCTCCTGTTTTGCTTTATTAGCTCTATTAATATCATCTTTCAAAATGGAATCAGGAGTCATAGGAAGCAAAGTAATATTTTTATCCTTATGAACAAGAGTATAGTGATTGTTTCTACCATGGTGTACAGAATTTTTATCAAATTGCCATGGTCAACCAAGTAATAAGGAACATGCTTGCATAGGTACCACATCACAATCAACATAATCAGCATATGTAGAGATACTAAAATGCACACGAACAGTACGTGTTATGATGAGGACATCAATACAATTGTTACACCCACAGCCCCTGCTGCTATACATACTGGACCAATTACTAGAGCTCGTGCACGCCAACTAAATTACCAGGTACTTTCGTTTCTTGGTAATGATTCTAATGTTCATGAGAATATGATGCTGCCTAAATTGGATACATTTGTTTTGCTTACAAATGAAGGGCCTAGCTTGGAGAAGGATGAACATTGGAGCAAGAACAAGCATGGAGATGATGGCATGCGCAAGGGGAACAAGAACGGAGTTACAAGTGATGATTTCAGGACTCTGAAGCCACCATAATGGGTGCATGAAGCCTTGGACGAAATATACAAGATGCCACTTCATAAATTTCGTCCCGAGGCTATTTTAGGTGCTGCGTCACCTTATTATTGGGCCAGGCCCATGTAATTTCGAAATACATAAGTATAGGCTATTTTTAGAGTCCGTATGTGTGGGGAAACAAGAGATAGGGTTGATTTCGGATCCCTCCACCAAGGGCCACGAAATTCCCCCCCTCTTCCTCCATATATACAGCCCTTAGGGCATCGTTTAGACTTTGGGTTTTGTTTAGATTAAAAGTTCGCCATAGCTGCAACTTCGCGTACTTCGTTTGTGTTCAACGACCAGACAAAGGCGTCACAGAACCCCACCTTGATCAATAAAGTTTTCATCTTATATTCGCAATATCCAGATTGCAATCTCAGTTTCTTGCTTGTTCTTCGTTTGCTCGCAGGAAACAGACCCTCGTGGTCAGGTTGATCGTGCTCCGGCGTGGTCAATAACCTCTCGGAGTTGGTTTAGCGATTGCTAAGGCGCGACGTCCTCGCACGTTCGTAGTCGGATCGTCAAAGTCGTCTCCACCAAATCGATAGTTATCATCTCATCGAAAGATCGGGACACCCCGCCTCTATCATCTACATAGGCTGATTATGTTGATTGTGATGTGGTACCTATGCAAGCATGTTCCTTATTACTTGGTAGACCATGGCAATTTGATAAAAATTCTGTACACCATGGTAGAAACAATCACTATACTCTTGTTCATAAGGATAAAAATATTACTTTGCTTCCTATGACTCCTGATTCCATTTTGAAAGATGATATTAATAGAGCTAATAAAGCAAAACAGGAGACGAATAAGAGTGAAAATCAGATTGTGGCAAAAGAATTTGAGCAACAAATGAAGCCTAATAATAAACCATCTAGTGTTGCTTCTGAAATTAAATTGAAAAGTGCATGTTTATTTGCCACCAAATCTGATATTGATGAGCTAGATTTCAGCAAATCTGTTTGCTATGCTTTTGTGTGCAAAGAGGCATTATTTTCATTCGAGGACGTGCCTTCTTCTTTGCCTCCTGCTGTCACTAACATTTTGCAGGAGTTCGCTGACGTTTTTCCACAAGACGTGCCACCGGGATTACCGCCTATTCGAGGGATTGAGCATCAGATTGACTTAATTCCCGGTGCTTCACTGCCAAACCGTGCACCATACCGTACCAATCCAGAGGAGACGAAGGAGATTATGCGTCAAGTACAAGAGCTTCTCGACAAAGGTTATATACGCGAATCCCGTAGTCCTTGTGCTGTTCCTATTATTCTAGTGCCGAAAAAGGATGGTACATCACGTATGTGTGTTGATTGTAGATGCATTAATAATATTACTATTCGTTATCGTCATCCTATTCCTAGGCTAGATGATATGCTTGATGAATTGAGTGGCTCTACAATATTCTCCAAAGTTGATTTGCGTAGTGGCTACCATCAAATTCGTATGAAATTGGGAGATGAATGGAAAACAGCATTTAAAACTAAGTTTGGATTATATGAGTGGTTAGTCATGCCTTTTGGGTTAACTAATGCACCTAGTACTTTCATGAGATTAATGAACGAAGTTTTACGTGCTTTCATTGGACGATTTGTGGTAGTTTACTTTGATGACATATTGATTTATAGCAGATCTTTGGAGGAACATTTGGAACATTTACGTGCTGTTTTTATTGCTCTACGTGATGCACGTTTGTTTGGTAACCTTGGGAAGTGCACCTTTTGCACCGACCGAGTATCTTTTCTTGGCTATGTTGTTACTCCACAGGGAATTGAAGTTGATAAAGCCAAGATTGAAGCTATTCAGAGTTGGCCGCAACCCAAAAGGGTCACACAAGTGAGGAGTTTTCTTGGCCTCGCTGGATTCTATAGGCGTTTTGTGAGAGATGATGAGGACATCAATACAATTGTTACACCCACAGCCCCTGCTGCTATACATACTGGACCAATTACTAGAGCTCGTGCACGCCAACTAAATTACCAGGTACTTTCGTTTCTTGGTAATGATTCTAATGTTCATGAGAATATGATGCTGCCTAAATTGGATACATTTGTTTTGCTTACAAATGAAGGGCCTAGCTTGGAGAAGGATGAACATTGGAGCAAGAACAAGCATGGAGATGATGGCATGCGCAAGGGAAACAAGAACGGAGTTACAAGTGATGATTTCAGGACTTTGAAGCCACCATAATGGGTGCATGAAGCCTTGGACGAAATATACAAGACGCCACTTCATAAATTTCGTCCCGAGGCTATTTTAGGTGCTGCGTCACCTTATTATTGGGCCAGGCCCATGTAATTTCGAAATACATAAGTATAGGCTATTTTTAGAGTCCGTATGTGTGGGGAAACAAGAGATAGGGTTGATTTCGGACCCCTCCACCAAGGGCCACGAAATTCCCCCCCTCTTCCTCCATATATACAACCCTTAGGGCATCGTTTAGACTTTGGGATTTGTTTAGTTAAAAGTTAGCCATTGCAACTTCGTGTACTTCGTTTGTGTCCAACGACCAGACCAAGACCGCTTACGGATCCCCACCATTATCAATACCTCAAATATATTTGCAATATTCAGATTGCTTTATCATATTCTTGCTCGTTCTTCGATTGCTTGCAGGAATAGACCTTCATGGTCAGGCTGACCGTGCTTCCGGCATCGTCAGTAACCTCAGGAGATTGGTTTAGCGATTGCTAAGGCGCAACGTCGTGCACGTTTGTAGTCGGATCGTCAAAGTCGTCTCCACCAAATCGATAGTTATCATCTCATCGAAAGATCGGGACACCCTCGCCTCTATCAGCAGGCCCCGCAGGTGCGCTCTTGGCAGATAATGGTGGTTGTGCCTGTTTTCTTGTATCACGGCTGGAGGTGGCACCGGATGGAGGTGCTGGTGCAGTTGAAGTAGAAGATGCACGTGGTGTCCATGATGAAGGTCGGCCTGCAGAAAAGTTAGTTCGCCCCAATGCTTGTCGATCCTGCACTTCACGTTCAGCTTTACAAGCAAGATGGAATAAACGAGTGATATTAGTATACTCCTTATAGTCTAGAATGGTCTGAATCTCTCTATTTAATCCACCCAGAAAACGTGCAAGCATAGCTTCATTCTCCTCAACAATACCACATATAATCATGCCAGTTTGTAATTCCTGATAATATTCTTCTACAGAATTTTTCCATTGTCTTAAACGCTGCAATTTTTGAAGCAATTCACGTTGATAATATGGTGGAACCCAACGCGTACGCATAGCAGTTTTCAAAGCAGCCCAAGTAGTTGGAATAGGATATAATCTACAATGTTCAGACCACCATACACATGCAAAACTAGTGAAAGCACAAACAGCAGCAGCAACTCGTCTCTCCTCAGGATATTGTAAACATGTAAATCGTTGTTCAGTTTCTAACTCCCAAGTAAGATATATATCAGGAACATATCTACCCTCAAATGGTGGAATATTCAATTTCAGTTTAGGAATATGGACATCATCTCGTACCTGAGGTGGTGGTGCAGGCCTACCATTACGAATATATACCTGAGGTCGACCTGCTGGTGGTGGTGCTGGTGGCTGCTCGTAGATCTGATTTTGATCAACCTCATCCTCATAATCGCCTGCATACTCATCATCCTCCTGGGTACCAGCAACAGCAATAGCAGGAGCCACAGAAGTATCAACAGCAGCACCAACAGTTTGGCCAAACGCAAGAGGAACACGGCTCGCTCGGCGAAGGTCTATTTCGCGACGTGGAGGTAGTCGTTGTTGTTGTTGTTGGAGAGGTGCGTTAGGTGCAGCGGGTGGTAGTGGTGGAAGACGTGCGAGCAATTCATTAAATCTGTTATCGAGCTTTGTTTCGAACGTCTTCTCAAGGCCAGTGATCTTCTCCATGGCCTCTTCAAAATTGTTCAGCACATCTTGCACCTGTTCAGTCATCATTTGCTGAAACTTATCATGAAGCTCCTTGTTCGATAAATTCGCCCAGTCAATCTCGTCGGCTTGTGATCCTGGCATGGTTAGCAGCAATAGAAACACACAAGAATATGATCCTACAGACTACTAACAAGTGGTGGTGGTGGGTGTCACAAATCCGTCAAGCAAAACTCAAATTCTTACCAGTTCTTACCCAGCAACAGGCGGTGATCGGCAACCGTTGTAGTCAAAACTCTCAAAGCTTGGATAGAGCGATTACCAGGGAGAGTCAAACGCACGACGTAGATGTATGTGAAGCTGGGAAGGCTTATACTATGGTAGCAAAAAGGGTCAGCAATAATCAATTCAGAGATGCAAAGTTGAATAAACGCGCAACGACGGTACTGTGCTGGTCCTAGGCTAGACTGTGCTAGAGACGCGAGCCTAGAACACCAACAAAATCACGGCGCGGCACGTAAACAAGGGGAAAGCACACTCTGAATTTTTTTTCGCTCTTTTTTTTTGCGCTCTTTTCTTTTGCGCTGCTTTTTTTTTGCGAAAAATCACTATAATGGCGAGTATCTCAAAACTCTTCCTAGCTCAAACTGACAGGATGGGCACGAAATTTTTTGACCAATTTTTTTTTTTCGACTGCTCGGACCCAAAAACTGGAAACGGGTCAAAAAAACTTCCTATAATGGCACCTGTCTCAAAACACTCAGAAACACCTAAAAATAGGATAGCCAGAAATTTTTTCGAAAAATGCGTTTTCGAAAAATTTTGGGCCTAAACGGAGCGTGGCTACCCGACTCTTTTTTTTTCCGAAACCTACTCCGGCAAGGAAACACGAATCGGAATCTAGATGGATCCCGAAAACAAACCTAATAAGCAAGGAACTCGGATTGGTGGTGGATATATGGTGGTGGTATATGGCAGCGGTGGTGGTAGCGGTGGTAGTATATGGATATGGATCGGTGGTGGTATATGGGCACGGATTGGTGGTGGTATATGGATACGGATTCGGAGCGGTGGTGGTAGCTGGCAGGGGCGATGATGATGGTGCGGCGGCGGCGTGACAACTGATGAACAGAACTCGAAACTCTAAAAGACCAGACTCTAAGACCAGCAACTAGACCGACGATGCAACCGCAAATTCAACAAAGCAAAACCCTAAAAAGATTATGCAAAGGCTCAGATTGGTTCGGATATGATGAACTAACCCTATTTTTTTGTGTGGCTTTTTCGTGGACTGTAGGTATGAAGAACAGACTCGATCTAAACTACGAAAAACTGTAAAACCTCATCGAGCAACCTGGAAATCTGATACCACTTGATAGAGGCAAAGGTGTCCCGTCTTTCGATGAGATGATGGATATCGCTTTGGTGGAAGTCGACTTTGACGATCCGACTACGAACGTGCGAGGACGTCGCGCCTTAGCAATCGCTAAACCAACTCCGAGAGGTTATTGACCACGCCGGAGCACGATCAACCTGACCACGAGGGTCTGTTTCCTGCGAGCAAACGAAGAACAAGCAAGAAACTAAGATTGCAATCTGGATATTGCGAATATAAGATGAAAGCTTTATTGATCAAGGTGGGGTTCTGTGACGCCTTTGTCTGGTCGTTGAACACAAACGAAGTACGCGAAGTTGCAGCTATGGCGAACTTTTAATCTAAACAAAACCCAAAGTCTAAACGATGCCCTAAGGGCTGTATATATGGAGGAAGAGGGGGGAATTTCCTGTCCCTTGGTGGAGGGGTCCGAAATCAACCCTATCTCTTGTTTCCCCACACATACGGACTCTAAAAATAGCCTATACTTATGTATTTCGAAATTACATGGGCCTGGCCCAATAATAAGGTGACGCAGCACCTAAAATAGCCTCGGAACGAAATTTATGAAGTGGCATCTTGTATATTTCATCCAAGGCTTCATGCACCCATTATGGTGGCTTCAAAGTCCTGAAATCATCACTTGTAACTCTGTTCTTGTTCCCCTTGCGCATGCCATCATCTCCATGCTTGTTCTTGCTCCAATGTTCATCCTTCTCCAAGCTAGGCCCTTCATTTGTAAGCAAAACAAATGTATCCAATTTAGGCAGCATCATATTCTCATGAACATTAGAATCATTACCAAGAAACGAAAGTACCTGGTAATTTAGTTGGCGTGCACGAGCTCTAGTAATTGGTCCAGTATGTATAGCAGCAGGGGCTATGGGTGTAACAATTGTATTGATGTCCTCATCAGATTCGGTCTCTTTGCTCGAAGCTTCGTTTTCGAAACTTTCATTTGTTGCTCAAATTCTTTTGCTAAAATCTGATTTTCACTCTTATTTTTCTCCTGTTTTGCTTTATTAGCTCTATTAATATCATCTTTCAATATGGATTCAGGAGTCATACGAAGCAAAGTAATATTTTTATCCTTATGAACAAGAGTATACTGATTGTTTCTACCATGGTGTACAGAATTTTTATCAAATTGTCATGGTCTACCAAGTAACAAGGAACATGCTTGCATAGGTACCACATCACAATCAACATAATCGGCATATGTATAGATACTAAAATGCACACGAACAGTACGTGTTACCTTAACCTTGCCGTTGTTGTTGAACCATTGGATGTAGTACGGATGTGGATGTGGTCTTGTGGTGAGAGATAGTTTCTCCACCATCTCCATGCTAGCCAAGTTATTGCAGCTCCCTCCATCTATGAAGACGCGAACAGAACGTTCCTTCACAACGTCCTTTGTATGGAACAAATTATGCCTCTGATTTTGCTCAGCTTGTGTAACCTGCACACTCAAAACACGTTGCTCTTGAGCAACTAAACATTCATACCTGTCAGCATCTTCAGCAGCCATGTTTTGCGTCTCATGATCAGAATCCTCTCCCCCGTGTTCTTCATGTGTAATAAGAGCCAAAGTCTCCTCATCATAGTCACTAGCGGACTCATACCCACCATCCTCAGTAGCAACCATCACGCGCTGAGATTGGCATTCTCTCGCAAAATGTCCTCTTCCCTTACAACGACGACAAATAATATCACTTGTGTGCCCTGTTGATGCCATGGAAGAAGAAGAAGAGCTCTGCGCAGGTCCGGCAGCTGTGCTCTTGGCAGATAGTGGTGGTTGTGCCTGCTTTCTTGTATCACGGCTGGAGGTGGCACCTGATGGAGGTTCTCGTGGAGTGGAAGTAGAGGATGCACGTGGTGTCCATGATGAAGATCGACCAGCAGAAAAGTTAGTTCGCGCCAATACATGTTGATCCTGCACTTCACGTTCAGCTTTACAAGCAAGATGGAATAAACGAGTGATATTAGTATACTCCTTATAGTCTAGAATGGTCTGAATCTCTTTATTTAATCCACTCAGAAAACGTGCAAGCATAGCTTCATTCTCCTCAACAATACCACATCTAATCATGCCAGTTTGTAATTCCTGATAATATTCTTCTACAGAATTTTTCCCTTGTCTTAAACGCTGCAATTTTTGAAGCAATTCACGTTGATAATATGGTGGAACCCAACGCGTACGCATAGCAGTTTTCAAAGCAGCCCAAGTAGTTGGAATAGGATATAATCTACAATGTTCAGACCACCATACACATGCAAAACTAGTGAAAGCACAAACAGCAGCAGCAACTCGTCTCTCCTCAGGATATTGTAAACATGTAAATCGTTGTTCAGTTTCTTACTCCCAAGTAAGATATATATCAGGAACATATCTACCCTCAAATGGTGGAATATTCAATTTTAGTTTAGGAAGATGGTCATGTACCTCAGGTGGTGGTGCAGCCCTACCGTTGCGATGATATGCATGAGGACGACCTAGTGGTGCTGGTGCTGGTGGTTGCACGTAGTTCTGATTTTGATCAACCTCATCCTCGTAATGGTCTTCCACCTCTGCAGTAGCAGCAGGAGCGACAGAAGCACCAACAGTAGGTATAGCAGCACCAGAAGTTTGACCAGGCTCAATGGGAACACGTTGTGCTCGTCCCACTTGATTTGGAAGACGATGTTGTTGTTGTTGTTGTAGAGGTGCGACAGGTGCAACGGGCAGTGGAAGACGCGCGAGCAATTCATTAAACGTGTGATCAAGCTTTGTTTCGAATGCCTTCTCAATGCCATCTATCTTCTCCATGGCCTCTTCAAATCTATTTAGCACATCTTCCACCTGTCCACTCATCATTTGCTGAAACTTATCATGTAACTCTTTGTTCGTCATGTTCTTCCAGTCAGTCTCATCGGCTTGTGATCCTGCCATGGTTAGCAGCAATAGAAACACACAAGAATATGATCCGACAGACTCCTAGTAAATGGTGGACAATCACAAATCCGTCAAGCAAATCTCAAATTCCTACCAGTTCTTACCCAGCAGCAGGCGGTGATCGGCAACCGTCGTAGTCAAAACTCTCAAAGCTTGGATAGAGCGATTACCAGGGAGAGTCAAACGCACGACGTAGATGTATGTGGAGCTAGGAAGGCTTATAATATGGTAGCAAAAAGGGTCAGCAATAATCAATTCAGAGATGCAAAGTTGAATAAACGCTCAACGACGGTACTGTGCTGGTCCTAGGCTAGACCATACTAGAGACGCGAGCCTAGAACACTAACAAAATCATGGCGCTGCACGTAAACAAGGGAGGAGCACACTCAGATTTTTTTCCTTTTTTTTCACTTTTTTCACTTTTTTCCTCTTTTTTTTTGCTCCGCAACAAATTTTTTTCAAAAAAAATCTACAAATGTCCTAAAAACTGCCTAGCCAGAATTTTCCAGACTTAGTTTTTTTTTTAGTTTGGAACTATTTTTCTTCTGCGGATGGCTCGAAAGTTGGGGAGTCCTACTCTGTCACGACTCGGAGTATCGCGTGATCCGAAAATCAAAAACAATGCAACAATTACTGGACTCGGACTAGGACTGGTGGCGGAGATGAATCTGGTGGAATCTCAGACTGGTGGCGGCGATGAATCTGGTGGAAATCGGACTGGTGGCGGATATATGTTGCAGGTGGACTCAGATTGGCGTGATGGCGGCGGATACGTGGTGGCGTATATGGACTCGGATTGGTGGTGAATATGGCAACAGCGATGATGATGATGCGGTGGTGATATATGGCAGCGGCAACGTGACAACCTCTGAACAGAACTCGAAACTCTAAAGGACTAGACGCTAAGACCAGCAACTTGACACGACGATGCAACCACAAATTCAACAAAGCAAATATAGAAAAGATTATGCAAAGGCTCAGATTGGTTCGGATAGGATGAACTAACCCTTTTTTTTGGCTTTTTCGTGGACTATAGGTACGAAGAACAGACTCGATCTAAACTACGAAAAACTGTAAAATCTCACCGAGCAACCTGAAAATCTGATACCACTTGATAGGGGCAAAGGTGTCCCGTCTTTCGATGAGATGGTGGCTAACGTTTTGGAGGAAGTCGACTTTGACAATCCGACTACGAACGTGCGAGGACGTCGCGCCTTAGCAATCGCTAAACCAACTCCGAGAGGTTATTGACCATGCCGGAGCACGATCAACCTGACCACAAAGGTCTGTTTCCTGCAGGCAAACAAAGAACAAGCAAGAAACTGAGATTGCAATCTGGATATTGCGAATATAAGATGAAAGCTTTATTGATCAAGGTGGGGTTCTGTGACGTCTTGGTCTGGTCATTGGACACAAACGAAGTACGCAAAGTTGTAGCTATGGCGAACTTTTAATCTAAACAAAACCCCAAAGTCTAAACGACGCCCTAAGGGCTGTATATATGGAAGAAGAGGGGGGAATTTCGTGGCCCTTGGAGGAGGTGTCCGAAACCAACCCTAACTCTTGTTTCCCCACACATACGGACTCTAAAAACAGCTTTTACTTATGTATTTCAAAAATACATGGGCCTGGCCCAATAATAAGGTGACGCAGCACCTAAAATAGCCTCTGGACGAAACTTATGAAGTTGCATCTTGTATATTTCGTCCAAGGCTTCATGCACTCCTTATGGTGGCTTCAAAGTCCTGAAATCATCACTTGTAACTCCGTTCTTGATTCCCTTGCGCATGCCATCATCTCCATGCTTGATCTTACTCCAAGGTTCATCTTTCTTGTCCAAGCTAGGCCCTTCATTTTTAAGCAAAACAAATGTATCCAATTTAGGCAGCATCATATTCTCATGAACATTAGAATCATTACCAAGAAATGAAAGTACCTGATAATTCAATTGGCGTGCGCAAGCTCTAGTAATTGGTCCAGTATGTATAGCAGCAGGGGCTGTGGGTGTAACAATGGTATTGATGTCCTCATCACTTCATATCTCTCAACTCGGGCATTTGCTTGAAATATTAACTTCAACTCCTGGAACATCTCATATGCTCCAACGTTCAAAACGTCTTTGAAGTCCCGATTCTAAGCCGTAAATCATGGCACACTGAACTATCGAGTAGTCATCAGCTTTGCTCTGCCATACGTTCATAACATCTGGAGTTGCTCCTGCAGCGGGTCTTGCACCTAGCGGTGCTTCCAGGACGTAATTCTTCTGTGCAGCAATGAGGATAATCCTCAAGTTATGGACCCAGTCCATGTAGTTGCTACCATCATCTTTCAACTTAGCTTTCTCTAGGAACGCATTAAAATTCAAGGGAATAGTAGCACGGGCCATTGATCTACAACAACATAGACATGCAAATACTATCAGGTACTAAGTTCATGATAAATTAAAGTTCAGGTAATTATATTACTTAAGAACTCCCACTTAGATAGACATCCCTCTGGTCATCTAAATGATCACGTGATCCATGTCAACTAAACCATGTCCGATCATCATGTGAGATGGAGTGGTTTTCAATGGTGAACATCACTATGTTGATCACATCTACTATATGATTCACGTTCGACCTTTTGGTCTCAGTGTTCCGAGGCCATATCTGCATATGATAGGCTCGTCAAGTTTAACCCGAGTATTCTACATGTGCAAAACTGGTTTGCACCCGTTGTATGTGAACGTAGAGCTTATCACACCCGATCATCATGTGGTGTCTCGGCACGACGAACTGTAGCAACGGTGCATACTCAGGGAGAACACTTGTACCTTGAAATTTAGTGAGGGATCATCTTATAATGCTACCGCCGTACTAAGCAAAATAAAATGCATAAAGAATAAACATCACATGCAAACAAAATATGTGACATGATATGGCCATCATCATCTTGTGCCTTTGATCTCCATCTCCAAAGCACCATCATGATCTCTATCGTCACCGGCTTGACACCTTGATCTCCATCGTAGCATCGTTGTCGTCTCGCCAACTATTGCTTATACGACTATTGCTACCGCTTAGTGATAAAGTGAAGCAATTACATGGCGATTGCATTTCATACATTAAAGCGACAACTATAAGGCTCCTGCCAGTTGCCGATAACTTTTACAAAACATGATCATCTCATACAACAATTTATATCTTATCACGTCTTGACCATATCATATCACACATGCCCTGCAAAAACAAGTTAGACGTCCTCTACTTTGTTGTTGCAAGTTTTACGTGGCTGCTACGAGCTTCTAGCAAGAACCGTTCTTACGTACGTGTCAAAACCACAACGATTTTTCGTCAAGTGTGTTGTTTTAACCTTCAACAAGGACCAACCGTAGTCAAACTCGATTCAATTAAAATTGGAGAAACAGACACCCGCCAGCCACCTGTGTGCGAAGCACGTCGGTAGAACCAGCCTCATGAACGCGGTCATGCAATGCCGGTCCAGACCGCTTCATCCAACAATACCGCCGAATCAAAGTAAGACGTTGGTGGTAAGCAGTATGACTATTATCGCCCACAACTCTTTGTGTTCTACTCGTGCATATAACATCTATGCATAGATCTGGCTCGGATGCCACTGTTGGGGTACGTAGTAATTCAAAAAAAATTCCTACAATCACACAAGATCTAATTAGGAGATGCATAGCAATGAGAGGAGAGAGTGTGTCCACGTACCCTCGTAGACCGAAAGCAGAAGCGTTTAGTAATGCGGTTGATGTAGTCGAACATCTTCATGATTCAACCGATCCAAGCACCGAACGTACAACACCTCCGTGTTCAGCACACGTTCAGCATAATGACGTCCCTCGAGCTCTTGATCCAGTTGAGGGCGAGGGAGAGTTCTTCAGCACGACGGTGTGGCGACGGTGATGATGAAGTTACCGGCACAGGGCTTCATCTAAGCACTACAACGATATGACCGAGGTGTTGAACTGTGGAGGGGGGCACTACACACGGCTAAGAGATTGTATGTTGTCCTATTAGGGTGCCCCTAGCCACGTGTATAAAGGAGGGAGGGAGAGAGGAGGCCGGCCAAGAGAGGCGCGCCACGGGGAGTCCTACTCGGACTCCGAGTCCAAGTAGGATTCGCCCCCTCCCCCTTTCCTTTCTTCCACCGAAGGGAAAGGGAGGAGGGGGGCCGCGCCCCCACCCCTTGTCCAATTCGGTTTGGTTAAGGGGGGCGCGCACCACCTCGTGGCCCTTCTTTCCTCTCTCCACTAAAGCCCACTAAGGCCCATTAACTTCCCCGGGGAATTCCGGTAACCTCCCGGTACTTCGGAAAAATACCCGAACTACTCGGAACCATTTTGATGTCCAAATGCAACCTTCCAATATATGAATCTTTACCTCTCAATCATTTCGAGACTCCTCGTCACGTCTGTGATCTCATCCGGGACTCCGAACAAATTCCGGTCATCAAATCACATAACTCATAATACAAATCGTCATCCAATGTTAAGCGTGTGGACCCTGCGGGTTCAAGAACTATGTAGACATGACCGAGACACATTTCTGGTCAATAACCAATAGCGGAATGTGGATGCTCATATTGGTTCCTTTTTCATCGGTATCGGTCAAACCGCATAACAACATATGGTCAAACCGCATAATAACATACGTCATTCCCTTTGTCATCGGTATGTTACTTGCCCGAGATTTGACAGTCGGTATCATCATACCTAGTTCAATATCGTTATCGGCAAGTCTCTTTACTCATTCCGTAATGTATCATCCCGTAACTAACTCACTAGTCAAATTGCTTCCAAGGCTTATAGTGATGTGCATTACCGAGAGGGCCCAGAGATACCTCTCTGATACACTGAGTGACAAATCCTCATCTTGATCTATGCCAACTCAACAAACACCATCGGAGACACCTGTAGAGCATCTTTATAATCACACAGTTATGTTGTGACGTTTGATAGCACACAAGGTGTTCCTCCGGTATTCGGGAGTTGCATAATCTCATAGTCAGAGGAACATGTATATGTCATGAAGAAAGCAATAGCAATAAAACTAAACGATCATTATGCTAAGCTAACGGATGGGTCTTGTCCATCACATCATCCCGTTCATCAAATGACAACACATGTCTATGGTCAGGAAACTTAATCATCTTTGATTAATGAGCTAGTCAAGTAGAGGCATACTAGGGACACTCTGTTTGTCTATGTATTCACACATGTACTAAGTTTCCGATTAATACAATTCTAGCATGAATAATAAACATTTATCATGATATAAGGAAATATAAATAACAACTTTATTATTGCCTCTAGGGCATATTTCCTTCACAATGGTCATCATTAAACCATCCCAACATTGGTGAATAAACCTTACTTGCATCAAATTTACATGCTACAACATGCTTAAGTAAGCAAACATGCAATAAGTCATTGGTCACGAAATCATCACCAAGATTAGAGGTCATATCAAAATGATTAAACATCGGTTCTTTTGCATCAACAGTTAATTCAATGGGTGCACTCAAAATTATTGTTATTTCAGTTGTTTGATCACATGACACATTCATGACAGTAACACGATTCTTTAAAATAGGTGGTGTGCTGAAATCAATAGGTAACTCAACACATATGTATTCAAGTTAACTAGGCATGCATCATTCTCATGTGAAGTTCTATCATCAATATCTTTACTGTTACCTTGTCGCAAAGAAGTAATTGATGTAGGTACGGATGGTAACAATGTATCATACACTTGAGATGATGTCACGCTCAAGATCTGAGGTGTGGCTACTCTAGTAGGTGTAACGGTAGAAGAACCGACTGGTGCTAGTGAGCATGATAGAGGCGAGGGTCCCGATCTTTCGATGAGATAATAACTATCGATTTGGTGGAGACGACTTTGACGATCCGACTACAAACGTGCACGACGTTGCGCCTTAGCAATCGCTAAACCAATCTCCTGAGGTTACTGACGATGCTGCAAGCGCGGTCAGCCTGACCACAAAGGTCTATTCCTGCTAGCAATCGAAGAACGAACAAGAATATGATAAAGCAATCTGAATATTGCAAATATATATGAAGTATTGATAATGGTGGGGATCTGGAAGCGGTCTTGGTCTGGTCGTTGGACACAAACGAAGTACACGAAGTTGCAATGGCTAACTTTTAACTAAACAAATCCCTAGGAAAAAGCTACTAGATGGATCTACTTATATAGGAGCAAGGGGTGGCGGCCAAGGAGGTGGGAGGACGTCCCAAGGCAGCCTAAAACTAACCCTAGGTCATACAAGGCTCATGGGCCCAAGTGGAGGTGATGCAACACCTTTGGGCTTGTAGTTTGACTCGGATTCTGCTGCAACGTCAGATTGTTTCGTCCGTAACTCAACGCTCCAGACGAATTTGAAGGTGAATCCAATTGAGTTGGAAAGAGCACGAAATCTAGTTTCCAACAAAAAAAGAATCACCCAATTCGGAGTAAGTATGAAAAAGTTGTTGGCGTTTTAAGTCAGGTATGTCTGTGTAGTCCGAATCTGAATCCAGAACGTTTGAGACTTGGACTCTATCTTCTCTTGGCCCAAAAGTGACGTGAGAGGACTTTTTGAACACAACCTAAACTTCTCCTTTTCCCTTATCTTCATATGTGGATTGTACAAATGTCCCATACACCTGCAATTAGACAAAACACAAAAGTGTGTGAAGTATTTTTGTTCTGGATAACATAAATAGATTATTGAATAGTTTGCATTAGAAATCACCTGACAAATATGCATGTATGCAATATTTTTTGGTCGTATCCAAGGTAGTCATGTCCTCATCAGAGCATGAACTAGAATAGTAGTTGTTGTAGTCACCCAATGCATCCTCCTGTATTTGTCTCTCAAAAGTACAAGCGCGAACATACATACCAGTAATGCAACGAGGAATATACTGAAATCTTGCGCGAATATCATCAAACCACCAAAAAATCTACTCATTGTATCATCCTCAGATTCTTCTATGTCACAATTATGCATATAAGATTTGAACTCTTGGTAGTAAGAATGAACAGTGTTACTGCCTTGTTTTAATTGTTCCAATTTGCGAAGGAATCACGGCGATAGTAAGGAGGAAAAAATTGTTGTCTCATTACAACTTTCAGTTCTTTCTAAATTGTGGGTTGGTTATCAATGTTTCTCTTATGATGCACACTCCACCAAACAGAAGCAAAACCAATAAATGCTCAAGTGGCGGCTCGTACTCTCTCAAGTTTAGAAAAATCATGGTGACTAAAAACTTGATCTACTTCAAGCTCCCAAGCTAGATAAATAGCAGGATTAAATCTACCCTTAAATGACGGTAAAGAGATAACCTAACCATGTGCGTGTGTGTGTGTTGTCCCACCTCTCGTGATGGTGAAGATGTATCCGTCGTCCAAGAATTTTTATCTCCGGAACCTGTCATGATTAGTAGAAACAAGAAACAAAATCCAAGAATAATGTTCCTGTGGACTACTAGGATGTGGTGGTAAAGCGTTCACAGTAAAGCAAATATCAATATCTTACAAGTTCTTACCATGCAGCAGGTGGTGACAGGCAACTAGCGGTGTCAAATAACTCCGAAGATTGAGTAAAGCGATTGCCAGGGGAACGTACGTATACACGGTGTAGAAATATGTGGAGCTTGGAAGGCTTAAATATTTGGCAGCAAAAGATTTGAAATAATCAATTCAGAGATGCAATGTTGAATAAACGCTCAACGACGATGCTGTGCTGGTCCTAGGCTAGACCGGACTAGAGACGCGAGCCTAAAACACTAATTAGGTCACGACGTAGCACAGCTAGCATCAATAAAGGATAGGAAGTAGCTCTGGACAGCAAGATATAAGTGAAGATCACAATGACAGTAAATATAATGATGAGAAACAACTGCCAAGCAGGATATATCAAAAACTCTTTCTCCAACTTTCCTAAAAGTAGATCCGAATTTTGTTTTTCTTTCTTCCCTTTTTCACACTTTTTTCTTTTACTTTTTTCTCTCTTTTTTTCTCTATCTTTTTTCCCTCCCTCTTTCCACGACAAACTGGATAAGATGCAGATTGGATCAAGCGAAGATTGAACGAACTCAACTATGATTATGAACGATGGGTAGCACGTGGTGGAAATTGATGGGTGGGGTGGTGGACAGCGAAAGGAATAACGATGCAGCGGTTGCGTGACTAATATGAACAGAACTCGAAACTCTAAACGAATTAGACACTAAGACCAGCAACTCGACACGATAATGCAACCGGTAATTCATTAATGCAAACAATGAAAAGAGAAATTACAAAGGCTTAGATTGGCTTGGACAAAGGATAAACATATCTAACTTTTTTGGGGCTTTTCTTGGACAATAGCTAAAAAATAAATCTAATCTAGGGAAAACAGAAAATTCTCACCGAGCAATCTGAAAACTGATACCACTTGATAGGGGCGAGGGTGTCCCGATGTTTCGATGAGATTATAACTATCGATTTGGTGGAGTCAACTTTGACGACCCAACTACAAATGTGCACGACATTGCGCCTTAGCAATTGCTAAACAATCTCCCAAGGTTACCGATGATGCTGGAAGTACGATCAGCCTGACCACGAAGGTCTATTCCTCACGCAATCGAAGAACAAGCAAGAATATGATAATGCAATCTGAATATTGCGAATATAGATGAAGTATTAATAAAGGTGGGGATCCAAAAGCGGTCTTAGTCTGGTCATTGGACAGAAACGAAGTACACGAAGTTGCAATGGCTAACTTTTAACTAAACAAATCCCAATAAAAAAGCTACTAGATAGATCTACTTATATAGGACCAAGGGATGGCGGCTAAGGAGATGGGAGGACATCCCAAGGCAGGCTAAAACAAATCCTAGGTCGTACAAGGCTCATGGGCCCAAGTGTAGGTGATGCAACACCTTTGGTCTTATAGTTTGACTCAGATTCTGCTGCAGCATCAGATTGTTTCGTCAATATCTCAACGCTCCGGACGAATTTGAAGGTGAATCCAATTGGGTTGGAAAGAGTACAAAATCTATTTTTAAAAAAATCATCCAATTCGGAGTCTGTATGGAAGAGTTCTTCGCATTTTGAGTCAAGTATGTATGTGCATTCAATCCAGAACGTGAGATACTTGGACTCTATCTTCTCTTGACACAAAAATGACGTGAGAGAATTTTTTGAACAATACCTAAACTTCTCTTTTTCCTTATCTTCATATGTGGATTGTACAAATATCACATACACCTACAATTAGACATAGCACAAAAGTCTGTAAAATATTTTTATACTGAATGATATAAATAAATTATTTCATAATTTGCATTAAAAATCACCTCACAAATATACATGTATGCAATATTTTTGATCGTATTCAAGGTTGGTCCTCATCAAAATCAATCTAAAGCCCAAAACTCACCCTTAAAAACTGAGAAAAATGAAAAAAAAACGGATGCCGCCATGGAAAGATGAGGAAGAGCAAGAAAGAACTCACATGCGCAAGCGTTTTCTCCATGGACTGGGACTTGTCCACCAGATCTCCTCTTCTACAGGAGCCACCTCCACCTTGCCTTGAACAGGGATTGAAAGAGGGGCGGGCAGTGAGGAAGAGAAGAAGGTCAGGGAAGAAGAAAGAAAGAGAGGAAAGCTCACCTACCCGAGCAGGGGGCAGGGGCGGAGGCGGCCATACCCGTTGGGGAAGAGCGGTGCCACTGTTGCTGAGGTGCACGCGCGTGGGGAAGACGCAATCTCGCTCCCTCCTTTTTCTTTTGCTGCTGCCCGCGTTGCCTGTCACTCGCCGCTTTCTCTTTCTTTCCTGCCCGCTTTGCCTGTCGCTCTGCACTGTTAATACCAACGTGAGGCAACGGTTGTGCCTAACAACCCCTTCAACCTTTATATGTTCGATAAGATGACCGTATTAGCAGCATATTTACTCCATTACTAATAATGAAGTGATTGCATTCGCAGTTAAACTATAGGTGTTTTACAACTTACAGCTCTCAAGAATAACATGTTCTATTGTTGCACAACATATACATCCAAAAAGGATCGACATTCCATTACACTTTCAACCTTCCAGTTCCAACCAAGCCATCGTTTTATACCAAGACAACCATGCCAAATTCTTTCAAGTATATATAACTACAGATCCCAGCATCATGTCTCAAACCCAGCACCTGTCCATCCTGATCCAGAGCTTCCCCTTCCCTTGGGGAGGACCATCACACCGCCTCTGATAGAGGCGAGGGTCCCGATCTTTCGATGAGATGATAACTATCGATTTGGTGGAGACGACTTTAACGATCCGACTACAAACATGCACGACGTTGCGCCTTAGCAATCGCTAAACCAATCTCCTGAGGTTACTGACGATGCCGGAAGCACGGTCAGCCTGACCACGAAGGTCTATTCCTGCAAGCAATCGAAGAACGAGCAAGAAATATGATAAAGCAATCTGAATATTGCAAATATATATGAGGTATTGATAATGGTGGGGATCCGTAAGCGGTCTTGGTCTGGTCGTTGGACACAAACGAAGTACACGAAGTTGCAATGGCTAACTTTTAACTAAACAAATCCCCAGGAAAAGCTACTAGATGGATCTACTTATATAGGAGAAAGGGGTGGCGGCCAAGGAGGTGGGAGGACGTCCCAAGGCAGCCTAAAACTAAATCTAGGTCGTACAAGGCCAATGGGCCCAAGTGGAGGTGATGTAACACCTTTGGACTTGTAGTTTGACTCGGATTCTGCTGCAGCATCAGATTGTTTCGTCCACAACTCAACGCTCCGGACGAATTTAAAGGTGATTCCAATTGGGTTGGAAAGTGCACGAAATCTAGTTTCCAACAGAAAAAGAATCACCCAATTTAGAGTCCGTATGAAAAACTTGTGTGCGTTTTGAGTCAGGTATGTCTGTGCAGTCCGAATCTGAATCCAGAACGTGAGAGACTTGGACTCTATCTTCTCTTGGGCCAAAAGTGACGTGAGAGAACTTTTTGGACAGCAAATAAACATCTCTTTCTTCCTTATCTTCATATGTGGATTGTACAAATGTCCCATACACCTGCAATTAGACAAAACACAAAAGTGTGTGAAGTATTTTTGTTCTGGATAACATAAATAGATTATTGAATAGTTTGCACTAGAAATCACCTGACAAATATGCATATATGCAATATTTTTGGTCATATCCAAGGTAGTCATGTCCTCATCATCCTCCCCTTCTTGAAAATAAAGCCGTCCTCGGCGTTGCTTAATCTGAAATGTGGCTAACAAAAGAGACATGGTGTACATGTTGTATATGTATATGTCATCCATTTTTACTTCCCTTGATTATTGCATATATGACACATGAATAGATGAGTAACTTGCATAGTTCATAAAATCTAAAGCCAAAAAATTAGCACAAGAAGTAGAAGGCATGAAAATATTGCAACTCAGTTTGCACATATAAGTGAAGCTCTTATTCATTTCAAAAGATTGACAATGTTCATCATTAAACCATCCCAACATTGGTGAATAAACCTTACTTGCATCAAATTTACATGCTACAACATGCTTAAATAAGCAAACATGCAATAAGTCATTCAACACAGAATCATCACCAAGATTAGAGGTCATATCAAAATGATTAAACATTGGTTCTTTTGCATCAATAGTTAATTCAATGGGTGCACTCAAAATTGTTGGTATTTCAGTTGTTTGATCACATGGCAAAGTCAAATTATCAACGTAGTCCTCTAAAATAGGTGGTGTGATCAAAGTAGTGGGTAGCTCATCAGATGGTGCATTCAAATTGACAAGGCATTCATCATTCTCATGAAGAGATGGAAGATCAGTACCTTTGTCATTACCTCTTATGATCAACTCAGATGATGTAGCCACTCTTGGGGGCGATGTGTCACATGGTGGAGGTGATGTAGTCCTGACAACAACGGATGTGGTTGTCATAGTATGCCTAGTAGTTGAAGGAACAATCATATAAACTCTTGGAATGTGCACCGTGCGCTTGTTCTCCTCGTGGCCAACACGTCGTTTTATTTCCTGTTCAGCTTTGCAAGCAAGATGAAACAAATGGTCCATAGGATAACACTCTTCATGAATTAGTATCTCTTGAATATCACGGTTTAATCCTCCCCAAAATTTATCCATAAAATCATCTTCACTTTCTTCTAAAGAGGAATGCAACAAGGTAGTTTGTAAATCATCATAATATTTTGTTACAGTTTCACTACCTTGTTTTAAGTGTTGCAACTTGTTAATCATGTCACGAGTATAATAACCAGGGACGAAAGTATGTCGCATGGCAAGTTTCAAATCATCCCAAGTAGTAGGTATATAATCAGGGTGTAACCGACAATATTCACTCCACCAAACCAAAGCATAACCAGTGAAAGAACCAACCGCAACCTTAACCTTTTTATGTTCATTGAAATTATGGGAAGCAAATATATTTTTTATGTCGAACTCCCATTCAATATATAAAGCAGGTTTAAAACGGCCATTAAATGGTGGTATAGATACATTAACCTGATCATGTGCATTTGGATGTTTGTGCACCTCTCGTGACGGTTGTGGTATTTGCAAAGGTGGTGGCACGTCTCCCGCGATCGACAAAGCCCATGAATTGACTCTGGATCCTGTCATGATTAGTAGAACAAGAAACAAAACCCGAAAATAATGTTCCTATAACTACTAGGATGTGGTGGGAAAACGCTCACAGTAAAGCAAATATCAATGTCTTACAAGTTCTTACCATGCAGCAGGCGGTGATCGGCAACCAGCGGTGTCAAGTAACTCCGAATATTGAGTAAAGCGATTGCCAGGGGAGCGTACGTATACACGGTGTAGAAATATGTGGAGCTGGGTTGGCTATATATGGTAGCAAAAGATTAGCAATAATCAATTCAAAGATGCAATGTTGAATAAACGCTCAACGACGGTACTGTGCTGGTCCTAGGCTAGACCGGACTAGAGACGCGAGCCTAGAACACTAATGAGGTCACGGCGTAGCACAACTAGCATCAATGAAGGATACTAAGTAGCTCTTGACAGCAAGATATAAGTGAAGATCACAACGGCAGTGAAGATAATGATGAAAAACAACTGCCAAGCAGGATATACAACAACTCTCTCTCCAACTTTCCTCTTGAAAAGTTTGAGACAATTTTCTGATAAATTCTTTCAAAGAATGCTACTAACTCAAGCTTTCCAATGCAAAAAGAATCACTCAATTCCGAGTTGATATGAGGAGTCAAAGAATTCTAAAACTGGCCTAAAAAATTGGAACAAGCTGTGTTCACGAACTTCAGAGGGCAAAAAGACCTATTTAGAAGCCGATTTTGAGGTGTCAAATATTGAACAAGCTTCGGCAACTATTTAGATGCGGCTCGTCGCTAGCTTCAATTTGAGTACTCACGGAGCCAAAACGGACTTCGTATGAGAAAGATACACCTGTTTTACTGAACAGTGCGCAAAACAGATTCCAATCCGAATTCAGGTACGAGATTGATTCTAGATAGATCCGATTTTTTTTTCTTCTCTCTTTTTTTTTCTCACGCTTTTTTTTTCTTTTTCTTCTCTCTTTTTCTTTTTTTTCCTCTCTTTTTTTTTCCTCTATCTTTTTTTTCTCCCTCTTTCCAAGACAAACTAGATAAGATGCAGATTGGATCAGGCGAAGATGTGAATGACCTCAACTATGATTATGACAATGAACAGTGCATAGCACGTGGTGGAAATTAATGGATGGAATGGTGGACAGTGGAAGGGATAATGATGCAGCTGCGGCGTGACTAATGTGAACAGAACTCGAAACTCTAAAGGAACTAGACACTAAGACCAGCAACTAACACGACGATGCAACCGATAATTCAACTATGCAAGCAATGAATAGAAAATTGCAAAGGCTCGGACTGGCTTGGATAAATGATGAACAGATCTAACTTTTTTTATGGCTTTTTCATGGACTGTAGGTATGAATGACAGATGCGATCTAAACTATGAAAAACTGTAAAATCTCACCGAGCAACCTGAAAACTGATACCACTTGATAGAGGCGAGGGTCCCGATCTTTCGATGAGATGATAACTATCGATTTGGTGGAGACGACTTTAACGATCCGACTACAAACATGCACGACGTTGCGCCTTAGCAATCGCTAAACCAATCTCCTGAGGTTACTGACGATGCCGGAAGCACGGTCAGCCTGACCACGAAGGTCTATTCCTGCAAGCAATCGAAGAACGAGCAAGAAATATGATAAAGCAATCTGAATATTGCAAATATATATGAGGTATTGATAATGGTGGGGATCCGTAAGCGGTCTTGGTCTGGTCGTTGGACACAAACGAAGTACACGAAGTTGCAATGGCTAACTTTTAACTAAACAAATCCCAAGGAAAAGCTACTAGATGGATCTACTTATATAGGAGCAAGGGGTGGCGGCCAAGGAGGTGGGAGGATGTCCCAAGGCAGCCTAAAACTAAATCTAGGTCGTACAAGGCCAATGGGCCCAAGTGGAGGTGATGTAACACCTTTGGACTTGTAGTTTGACTCGGATTCTGCTGCAGCATCAGATTGTTTCGTCCACAACTCAACGCTCCGGACGAATTTGAAGGTGATTCCAATTGGGTTGGAAAGTGCACGAAATCTAGTTTCCAACAAAAAAAGAATCACCCAATTCGGAGTCCGTATGAAAAACTTGTGTGCGTTTTGAGTCAGGTGTGTCTGTGCAGTCCGAATCTGAATCCAGAACGTGAGAGACTTGGACTTTATCTTCTCTTGGGCCAAAAGTGACGTGAGAGAACTTTTTGGACAGCAAATAAACATCTCTTTCTTCCTTATCTTCATATGTGGATTGTACAAATGTCCCATACACCTGCAATTAGACAAAACACAAAAGTGTGTGAAGTATTTTTGTTCTGGATAACATAAATAGATTATTGAATAGTTTGCACTAGAAATCACCTGATAAATATGCATATATGCAATATTTTTGGTCATATCCAAGGTAGTCATGTCCTCATCATCCTCCCCTTCTTGAAAATAAAGCCGTCCTCGGCGTTGCTTAATCTGAAATGTGGCTAACAAAAGAGACAAGGTGTACATGTTGTATATGTATATGTCATCCATTTTTACTTCCCTTGATTTTTGCATATATGACACATGAATAGATGAGTAACTTGCATAGTTCATAAAATCTAAAGCCAAAAAATTAGCACAAGAAGTAGAAGGCATGAAAATATTGCAACTCAGTTTGCACATATAAGTGAAGCTCTTATTCATTTCAAAAGATCGACAATGTTCATCATTAAACCATCCCAACATTGGTGAATAAACCTTACTTGCATCAAATTTACATGCTACAACATGCTTAAATAAGCAAACATGCAATAAGTCATTCAACACAGAATCATCACCAAGATTAGAGGTCATATCAAAATGATTAAACATTGGTTCTTTTGCATCAATAGTTAATTCAATGGGTGCACTCAAAATTGTTGGTATTTCAGTTGTTTGATCACATGGCAAAGTCAAATTATCAACGTAGTCCTCTAAAATAGGTGGTGTGATCAAAGTAGTGGGTAGCTCATCAGATGGTGCATTCAAATTGACAAGGCATTCATCATTCTCATGTAGAGATGGAAGATCAGTACCTTTGTCATTACCTCTTATGATCAACTCAGATGATGTAGCCACTCTTGGGGGCGATGTGTCACATGGTGGAGGTGATGTAGTCCTGACAACAACGGATGTGGTTGTCATAGTATGCCTAGTAGTTGAAGGAACAATCATATAAACTCTTGGAATGTGCACCGTGCGCTTGTTCTCCTCGTGGCCAACACGTCGTTTTATTTCCTGTTCAGCTTTGCAAGCAAGATGAAACAAATGGTCCATAGGATAACACTCTTCATGAATTAGTATCTCTTGAATATCACGGTTTAATCCTCCCCAAAATCTATCCATAAAATCATCTTCACTTTCTTCTAAAGAGGAATGCAACAAGGTAGTTTGTAAATCATCATAATATTTTGTTACAGTTTCACTACCTTGTTTTAAGTGTTGCAACTTGTTAATCATGTCACGAGTATAATAAGCAGGGACGAAAGTATGTCGCATGGCAAGTTTCAAATCATCCCAAGTAGTAGGTATATAATCAGGGTGTAACCGACAATATTCACTCCACCAAACCAAAGCATAACCAGTGAAAGAACCAACCGCAAGCTTAACCTTTTTATGTTCATTGAAATTATGGGAAGCAAATATATTTTTTATGTCGAACTCCCATTCAATATATAAAGCAGGTTTAAAACGGCCATTAAATGGTGGTATAGATACATTAACCTGATCATGTGCATTTGAATGTTTGTGCACCTCTCGTGACGGTTGTGGTATTTGCAAAGGTGGTGGCACGTCTCCCGCGATCGACAAAGCCCATGAATTGACTCTGGATCCTGTCATGATTAGTAGAACAAGAAACAAAACCCAAAAATAATGTTCCTATAACTACTAGGATGTGGTGGTAAAACGCTCACAGTAAAGCAAATATCAATGTCTTACAAGTTCTTACCATGCAGCAGGCGGTGATCGGCAACCAGCGGTGTCAAGTAACTCCGAATATTGAGTAAAGCGATTGCCAGGGAGCGTACGTATACACGGTGTAGAAATATGTGGAGCTGGTTTGGCTATATATGGTAGCAAAAGATTAGCAATAATCAATTCAAAGATGCAATGTTGAATAAACGCTCAACGACGGTACTGTGCTGGTCCTAGGCTAGACCGGACTAGAGACGCGAGCCTAGAACACTAATGAGGTCACGGCGTAGCACAACTAGCATCAATGAAGGATACTAAGTAGCTCTTGACAGCAAGATATAAGTGAAGATCACAACGGCAGTGAAGATAATGATGAAAAACAACTGCCAAGCAGGATATACAACAACTCTCTCTCCAACTTTCCTCTTGAAAAGTTTGAGACAATTTTCTGATAAATTCTTTCAAAGAATGCTACTAACTCAAGCTTTCCAATGCAAAAAGAATCACTCAATTCCGAGTTGATATGAGGAGTCAAAGAATTCTAAAACTGGCCTAAAAAATTGGAACAAGCTGTGTTCACGAACTTCAGAGGGCAAAAAGACCTATTTAGAAGCCGATTTTGAGGTGTCAAATATTGAACAAGCTTCGGCAACTATTTAGATGCGGCTCGTCGCTAGCTTCAATTTGAGTACTCACGGAGCCAAAACGGACTTCGTATGAGAAAGATACACCTGTTTTACTGAACAGTGCGCAAAACAGATTCCAATCCGAATTCAGGTACGAGATTGATTCTAGATAGATCCGATTTTTTTTTCTTCTCTCTTTTTTTTTCTCACGCTTTTTTTT